>NW_027011368.1:77255-79755 GCF_036934945.1 Oncorhynchus masou masou | reverse complement strand
TGAGCGTACAGGTCGCAATGGTGGGTAGTATATGGGGCTATGGTGGCAAAACGGATTGCACTATGATAGTAGGGTATTGGAGGCTATTTTGTAAATGACATCGCCAAAGTCGAGGATTGGTAGGATGGTCAGTTTTACAAGGGTATGTTTGGCAGCATGAGTGAAGGATGCTTTGTTGCGAAATAGGAAGCCAATTCTAGATTTAACTTTGGATTGGAGATATTTGATATGGGTCTGGAAGGCGAGTTTACAGTCTAACCAGACACCTAAGTATTTGTAGTTGTCACGTATTCTAAATCAGAGCCGTCCAGAGTAGTGATGTTGGACAGGCGGGTAGGAGCGGGTAGCGATCGGTTGAAGAGCATGCATTTAGTTTTACTTGTATTTAAGAGCAATTGGAGGCCACGGAAGGAGAGTTGTATGGCATTGAAGCTTGCCTGGAGGGTTGTTAACACAGTGTCCAAAGAAGGGCCAGAAGTATACAGAATGGTGTCGTCTGCGTAGAGGTGGATCAGAGATTCACCAGCAGCAAGAGCGACCTCATTGATGTATACAGAGAAGAGAGTCGGTCCAAGAATTGAACCCTGTGGCACCCCCATAGAGACTGCCAGAGGTCCGGACAGCAGACCCTCCGATTTGACACACTGAACTCTATCAGAGAAGTAGTTGGTGAACCAGGCGAGGCAATCATTTGAGAAACCAAGGCTGTCGAGTCTGCCGATGAGGATGTGGTGATTGACAGAGTCGAAAGCCTTGGCCAGATCAATGAACACGGCTGCACAGTAATGTTTCTTATCGATGGCGGTTAAGATATCGTTTAGGACCTTGAGTGTGGCTGAGGTGCACCCATGACCAGCTCTGAAACCAGATTGCATAGCAGAGAAGGTATGGTGAGACTCGAAATGGTCGGTAATCTGTTTGTTGACTTGGCTTTCGAAGACCTTAGAAAGGCATGGTAGGATAGATATAGGTCTGTAGCAGTTTGGGTCAAGAGTGTCCCCCCCCTTTGAAGAGGGGGATGACCGCAGCTGCTTTCCAATCTTTGGGGATCTCAGACAACACGAAAGAGAGGTTGAACAGGCTAGTTATAGGGGTGGCAACAATTTCGGCAGATAATTTTAGAAAGAAAGGGTCCAGATTGTCTAGCCCGGCTGATTTGTAGTGGTCCAGATTTTGCAGCTCTTTCAGAACATCAGCTGAACAGATTTGGGAGAAGGAGAAATGGGGAAGGCTTGGGCGAGTTGCTGTGGGGGGTGCAGTGCTGTTGACCAGGGTAGGAGTAGCCAGGTGGAAAGCATGGCCAGCCGTAGAAAAATGCTTATTGAAATTCTCAATTATGGTGGATTTATCAGTGGTGAAAGTGTTTCCTATCTTCAGTGCAGTGGGCAGCTGGGAGGAGGTGTTCTTATTCTCCATGGACTTTACAGTGTCCCAGAACGTTTTTGAGTTAGTGTTGCAGGAAGCAAATTTCTGCTTGAAAAAGCAAGCCTTGGCTTGTCTAACTGCCTGTGTATAATGGTTTCTAGCTTCCCTGAACAGCTGCATATCACGGGGGCTGTTCGATGCTAATGCAGAACGCCATAGGATGGTTTTGTGTTGGTTAAGGGCAGTCAGGTCTGGGGAGAACCAAGGGCTATATCTGTTCCTGGTTCTAAATTTCTTGAATGGGGCATGTTTATTTAAGATGGTTAGGAAGGCATTTAAAAAAAAATATCTAGGCATCCTCTACTGACGGGATGAGATCAATATCCTTCCAGGATACCCCGGCCAGGTCGATTACAGTGATGAGTGGGGGTCGTTTGACCGCTGACCCATTACGGATGCAGGCAATGAGGCAGGGATCGCTGAGATCTTGGTTGAAGACAGCAGAGGTGTATTTAGAGGGCAAGTTGGTTAGGATGATATCTATGAGGGTGCCCGTGTTTAAGGCTTTGGGGAGGTACCTGGTAGGTTCATTGATAATTTGTGTGAGATTGAGGGCATCAAGTTTAGATTGTAGGATGGCTGGGGTGTTAAGCATGTTCCAGTTTAGGTCGCCTAGCAGCACGAGCTCTGAAGATAAATGGGGGGCAATTAGTTCACATATGGTGTCCAGAGCACAACTGGGGGCAGAGGGTGGTCTATAGCAGACTGCAACGGTGAGAGACTTGTTTTTAGAGAGGTGGATTTTTAAAAGTAGAAGTTCAAATTGTTTGGGTACAGACCTGGATAGTAGGACAGAACTCTGCAGGCTATCTTTGCAGTAGATTGCAACACCACCCCCTTTGGCAGTTCTATCTTGTCTGAAAAGGTTGTAGTTTGGAATTACAATTTCAGAATTTTTGGTAGTCTTCCTAAGCCAGGATTCAGAGACAGCTAGAACATCCGGGTTGGCAGAGTGTGCTAAAGCAGTGAATAGAACAAACTTAGGGAGGAGGCTTCTAATGTTAACATGCATGAAACCAAGGCTATTACGGTTACAGAAGTCATCAAAAGAGAGCGCCTGGGGAATAGGAGTGGA
>NW_027011368.1:59755-72255 GCF_036934945.1 Oncorhynchus masou masou | reverse complement strand
TTTAAAACCCATCTGAAAAGATCCCTTGACGTGTCAACGGCCTATTTGAAGTCCTGACTTGTGAAGCTGTTTGGTGATAAAGTTAGGCCCTAAAGTTTAAGCTCACACACTAACACCAGATAGAAGTAAAGAACGACAAATCTCATCGCAGCCTATAGATATAAACAGGAATTCTACTTGTTTTGATCAAGTAGTACATGTACTGTTTACCCTGGATTCCAATGTATGGACACACACTGTTTCATTGAGTAGCAGACAGTAACCATGGACACACACTGTTTCATTGAGTAGCAGACTGTAACCATGGACACACACTGTTTCATTGAGTAGCAGACAGTAACCATGGACACACACTGTTTCATTGAGTAGCAGACAGTAACCATGGACACACACTGTTTCATTGAGTAGCAGACAGTAACCATGGACACACACTGTTTCATTGAGTAGCAGACAGTAACCATGGACACACACTGTTTCATTGAGTAGCAGACAGTAACCATGGACGCACACTGTTTCATTGAGTAGCAGACAGTAACCATGGACACACACTGTTTCATTGAGTAGCAGACAGTAACCATGGTGACAGACCTTGGTACTAATTGCACTAATTGTACTGGCACCAGCTGGTGTATGCCGATTGGACGTCCTACCACCAGCCTTCTTCCAATTATCCAATTATCCCACTCAATTAGCGATGGCCAATTACCATAATCACAGCCAATAGTGTGAAGGCACCTCACCAGTCAACAAGCTAACAAACAAATAAATAAACAACTCCAACCTCAGAGAGACGCTGTTGGCAATCACTGCCTAAAGGAGTTGATTAGGATAAAACAGAGGAAATTAGCATTTATAATTAAACAACAGGAAATGAGCATTAATGAATGATAATTAACAGACAGAAAGCGCCACTTCATCAGGACCAGGTACTATAGAGCATCAAATCATCCCAATGTACTTGCTACTCCTTCGGCTTGGTGCTAAACCTTGTCTGTTGGTAGATCTGAAGGGTCTGGAGAGGTGTCGTGTCGATGGGGGACCTTCCACTACATACACTGTATTACATTCTCTACCAACATGGACGCCAGAGGGCTAAGAGAACTTCTTCTAGCCAGCAGGGAGCAGACCACTGAACCCCTGAACAAATGACTTCATGTCCTTACTGTGTGTTCATGTCCTCATTCACTGAGTGTTCATGTCCTCATTCACTGAGTGTTCATGTCCTCATTCAGTGTGTGTTCATGTCCTCATTCACTGAGTGTTCATGTCCTCATTCACTGAGTGTTCATGTCCTCATTCACTGTGTGTTCATGTCCTCATGTCCTCATTCACTGAGTGTTCATGTCCTCATTCACTGTGTGTTCATGTCCTCATGTCCTCATTCACTGTGTGTTCATGTCCTCATTCACTGTGTGTTCATGTCCTCATTCAGTGTGTGTTCATGTCCTCATGTCCTCATTCACTGTGTGTTCATGTCTTAATTCACTGAGTGTTCATGTCCTCATTCACTGAGTGTTCATGTCATCATTAACTGTGTGTTCATGTCATCATTAACTGTGTGTTCATGTCCTCATGTCCTCATTCACTGTGTGTTCATGTCCTAATTCACTGTGTGTTCATGTCCTCATTCACTGTGTGTTCATGTCTTAATTAACTGTGTGTTCATGTCATCATTCACTGTGTGTTCATGTCCTCATGTCCTCATTCACTGTGTGTTCATGTCCTCATTCACTGTGTGTTCAGGTCTTCATTCACTGTGTGTTCATGTCCTCATTCACTGTGTGTTCATGTCTTCATTCACTGTGTGTTCATGTCTTAATTCACTGTGTGTTCATGTCCTCATTCACTGTGTCTTCATGTCTTCATTCACTGCGTGTTCATGTCCTAATTCACTGTGTGTTAATGTCCTCATTCACTGTGTCTTCATGTCCTCATTCACTGTGTCTTCATGTCTTAATTCACTGTGTGTTCATGTCCTCATGTCCTCATTCACTGTGTGTTCATGTCCTCATTCAGTGTGTCGTCATGTCTTCATTCACTGTGTGTTCATGTCTTAATTCACTGTGTGTTCATGTCCTCATTCACTGTGTCTTCATGTCTTCATTCACTGCGTGTTCATGTCCTAATTCACTGTGTGTTCATGTCCTCATTCACTGTGTCTTCATGTCCTCATTCAGTGTGTCTTCATGTCTTCATTCACTGTGTGTTCATGTCCTCATGTCCTCATTCACTGTGTGTTCATGTCCTCATTCACTGTGTCTTCATGTCTTCATTCACTGCGTGTTCATGTCCTAATTCACTGTGTGTTCATGTCCTCATTCACTGTGTCTTCATGTCCTCATTCACTGTGTGTTCATGTCCTCATTCACTGTGTGTTCATGTCTTCATTCACTGAGTGTTCATGTCCTCATTCACTGAATGTTCATGTCCTCATTCACTGAGTGTTCATGTCCTCATTCACTGCTTGTTCATGTCCTCATTCACTGCGTGTTCATGTCCTCATTCAGTGTGTGTTCATGTCCTCATTCACTGAATGTTCATGTCCTCATTCACTGAGTGTTCATGTCCTCATTCACTGCGTGTTCATGTCCTCATTCAGTGTGTGTTCATGTCTTCATTCAGTGTGTGTTCATGTCTTCATTCACTGTGTGTTCATGTCCTCATTCACTGTGTGTTCATGTCCTCATTCAGTGTCTGTTCATGTCCTCATTCACTGAGTGTTCATGTCCTCATTAACTGTGTGTTCATGTCCTCATTCACTGTGTGTTCATGTCTTCATTCAGTGTGTGTTCATGTCCTCATTCACTGTGTGTTCATGTCCTCATTCACTGAGTGTTCATGTCCTCATTCACTGAATGTTCATGTCCTCATTCACTGAGTGTTCATGTCCTCATTCACTGTTTGTTCATGTCCTCATTCACTGCGTGTTCATGTCCTCATTCAGTGTGTGTTCATGTCTTCATTCAGTGTGTGTTCATGTCCTCATTCACTGTGTGTTCATGTCCTCATTCACTGTGTGTTCATGTCCTCATTCAGTGTCTGTTCATGTCCTCATTCACTGAGTGTTCATGTCCTCATTAACTGTGTGTTCATGCCCTCATTCACTGTGTGTTCATGTCTTCATTCAGTGTGTGTTCATGTCCTCATTCACTGTGTGTTCATGTCCTCATTCACTGTGTGTTCATGTCCTCATTCACTGCGTGTTCATGTCATCATTAACTGTGTGTTCATGTCATCATTCAGTGTGTCTTCATGTCTTCATTCACTACATGTTCATACCCCCATATTTTGACACTCAAAGATGTTGAGTTGAGTTCATATCCTGGTCCTTCCAGCGACACACTAATCTCTGTGTCTGTCTGACAGAGTCCCGACACTACCCTGGATCAGACGACTCCTCACGTTATGCTAACCGAACTGACTGGAGTGAGGACCTTCCCCTGCGTCCCCAATGGTGCCCTATTCCCTACATAGTGTACTACTTTAGACCATGGCCTATAGGGAATAGGGTGCCATTTGGCGGAATAGGGTGCCATTTGGGACACAGTCTCTTCATTAGAAAGAATGTGGAGACAAAATACAAACCAAAAGAACATGCCAAAACGTCCACAGAACATCTAGAGACATGAGTTCACCCCAAAACGTTTGGAACATCCACAGAACATCTAGGGACATGAGTTCACCCCAAAACGTTTGGAACATCCACAGAACATCTAGAGACATGAGTTCACCCCAAAACGTTTGGAACATCCACAGAACATCTAGAGACATGAGTTCACCCCAAAACGTTTGGAACATCCACAGAACATCTAGAGACATGAGTTCACCCCAAAACGTTTGGAACATCCACAGAACATCTAGAGACATGAGTTCACCCCAAAAAAGTTCTAAGGATCGAAAGTTGAATTGACTACCTTCATGTAAATTTAAACCAAAGGACATTATTGTGAGACAGAATGTCTTACATAGATAATCATATTAGTGGACAGACGTACATCTAGATGCTTTTAGAAGAGCATCCCAACTCTGAATACATTGACAGTAACAACTTTAAGGATAAAACAAGCAAACAGATTGACTAAACTGTAAAGCCAGAGGTTTTTATTTTATTTTTAATTTTACCCCTTTTTCTCCCCAATTTCGTGTTATCCAATTGTTTTAGTAGCTACTATCTTGTCTCATCGCTAAAACTCCCGTAACGGCTCGGGAGAGAAGAAGGTTGAGAGTCATGCGTTCTCCGATACACAACCCAACCAAGCCGCACTGCTTCTTAGCACAGCGCGCCTCCAACCCGGAAGCCAGTCGTACCACTGTGTCGGATTAAACACCGTGCACCTGGCAACCTTGGTTAGCGCGCACTGCGCCCGGCCCGCCACAGGAGTCGCTGGTGCGCGATAAGACAAGGATATCCCTACCAGCCAACCCCTCCCTAACCAGAACAACACTACGGACCTCCCGGTCGCGGCCGGTTACGACAGAGCCTGGGCGCGAAACCAGAGTCTCTGATGGCACAGCTGGCGCTGCAGTACAGCGCCCTTAACCACTGCGCCCCCATTTCAGAGGTTTAAGGTTTAAGGTCATTATTACTAAGAAACTGTTCTTCACAGCAACAGAAATGTGATGTCAGAAATAAAAGAGTCTTTCAGAGCTCTTGCTGGAATAATGAGATGACATTTTGAAGAGGACAAACAGTAATTCCTCTGTAAGTAGGATGAACAACTAACTGTTGCTTTCTATGAGTGTCTGTGTAATGGAGGGGGTTTGATCAACCTGTCTGACACCTGTGGACTTGAGTTGAACGGGTCAACAAATGATTAGGAAATGTGTCACACATGAGGCCTGAGTGGGAACCCCAGTCAGTCAATAGCCCTCATCCCTTAGAACCCCAGTCAGTCAATAGCCCTCATCCATTAGAGCCCCAGTCAGTCAATAGCCCTCATCCCTTAGAGCCCCAGTCAGTCAATAGCCCTCATCCCTTAGAGCCCCAGTCAGTCAATAGCCCTCATCCCTTAGAGCCCCAGTCAGTCAATAGCCCTTATCCCTTAGAGCCCCAGTCAGTCAATAGCCCTCATCCCTTAGAGCCCCAGTCAGTCAATAGCCCTCATCCCTTAGAGCCCCAGTCAGTCAATAGCCCACATCCCTTAGAACCCCCGTCAGTCAATAGCCCTCATCCCTTAGAACCCCAATCAGTCAATAGCCCTCATCCATTAGAGCCCCAGTCAGTCAATAGCCCTCATCCCTTAGAGCCCCAGTCAGTCAATAGCCCTCATCCCTTAGAACCCCAGTCAGTCAATAGCCCTCATCCCTTAGAGCCCCAGTCAGTCAATAGCCCTTATCCCTTAGAGCCCCAGTCAGTCAATAGCCCTCATCCCTTAGAGCCCCAGTCAGTCAATAGCCCTCATCCCTTAGAGCCCCAGTCAGTCAATAGCCCACATCCCTTAGAACCCCCGTCAGTCAATAGCCCTCATCCCTTAGAACCCCAGTCAGTCAATAGCCCTCATCCATTAGAGCCCCAGTCAGTCAATAGCCCTCATCCCTTAGAGCCCCAGTCAGTCAATAGCCCTCATCCCTTAGAACCCCAGTCAGTCAATAGCCCTCATCCCTTAGAGCCCCAGTCAGTCAATAGCCCTTATCCCTTAGAGCCCCAGTCAGTCAATAGCCCTCATCCCTTAGAGCCCCAGTCAGTCAATAGCCCTCATCCCTTAGAGCCCCAGTCAGTCAATAGCCCTCATCCCTTAGAGCCCCAGTCAGTCAATAGCCCTTATCCCTTAGAGCCCCAGTCAGTCAATAGCCCTTATCCCTTAAAGCCCCAGTCAGTCAATAGCCCTCATCCCTTAGAACCCCAGTCAGTCAAAAGTCCTCATCCCTTAGAACCCCAGTTAGTCAAAAGTCCTCATCCCTTAGAACCCCAGTCAGTCAATAGCCCTCATTCCTTAGAACCACAGTCAGAAAAAAGCCCTCATCCATTAGAACCACAGTCAGTCTAAAGCCCTCATCCCTTAGAACCCCAGTCAGTCAATAGCCCTCATCCCTTAGAGCTCCAGTCAGTCAATAGCCCTCATCCCTTTCAACCCCATTCAGTTTAAAGACCTCATCCCTTACAACCCCAGTCAGTCAATAGCCCTTATCCCTTACAACCCCCAGTCAGTCAATAGACCTCATCCCTTACAACCCCAGTCAGTCAATAGCCCTCATCCCTTACAACCCCAGTCAGTCAATAGCCATTATCTCTTAGAACCCCAGTCAGTTTAAAGCCCTCATCCCTTACAACCCCAGTCAGTTTAAAGCCCTCATCCCTTTCAACCCCAGTCCGTTTAAAGCCCTCATCCCTTAGAACCCCAGTCAGTCAATAGCCCTCATCCCTTAGAACCCCAGTCAGTCAATAGCCCTTATCCCTTACAACCACAGTCAGTCAATAGCCCTCATCCCTTAGAACCCCAGTTAGTCAAAAGTCCTCATCCCTTAGAACCCCAGTCAGTCAATAGCCCTCATTCCTTAGAACCACAGTCAGAAAAAAGCCCTCATCCATTAGAACCACAGTCAGTCTAAAGCCCTCATCCCTTAGAACCCCAGTCAGTCAATAGCCCTCATCCCTTAGAACCCCAGTCAGTCAATAGCCCTCATCCCTTTCAACCCCATTCAGTTTAAAGACCTCATCCCTTACAACCCCAGTCAGTCAATAGCCCTTATCCCTTACAACCCCCAGTCAGTCAATAGACCTCATCCCTTACAACCCCAGTCAGTCAATAGCCCTCATCCCTTACAACCCCAGTCAGTCAATAGCCATTATCTCTTAGAACCCCAGTCAGTTTAAAGCCCTCATCCCTTACAACCCCAGTCAGTTTAAAGCCCTCATCCCTTTCAACCCCAGTCCGTTTAAAGCCCTCATCCCTTAGAACCCCAGTCAGTCAATAGCCCTCATCCCTTAGAACCCCAGTCAGTCAATAGCCCTTATCCCTTACAACCACAGTCAGTCAATAGCCCTCATCCCTTACAACCCCAGTCAGTCAATAGCCCTCATCCCTTACAACCCCAGTCAGTCAAATGCCCTCATCCCTTAGAACCCCAGTCAGTCAAAAGTCCTCATCCCTTAGAACCCCAGTCAGTCAATAGCCCTCATTCCTTAGAACCACAGTCAGAAAAAAGCCCTCATCCATTAGAACCACTGTCCGTTTAAAGCCCTCATCCCTTAGAACCCCAGTCAGTCAATAGCCCTCATCCCTTAGAACCCCAGTCAGTCAATAGCCCTTATCCCTTACAACCACAGTCAGTCAATAGCCCTCATCCCTTTCAACCCCATTCAGTTTAAAGACCTCATCCCTTACAACCCCAGTCAGTCAATAGCCCTTATCCCTTACAACCCCCAGTCAGTCAATAGACCTCATCCCTTACAACCCCAGTCAGTCAATAGCCCTCATCCCTTACAACCCCAGTCAGTCAATAGCCATTATCTCTTAGAACCCCAGTCAGTTGAAAGCCCTCATCCCTTACAACCCCAGTCAGTTTAAAGCCCTCATCCCTTTCAACCCCAGTCCGTTTAAAGCCCTCATCCCTTAGAACCCCAGTCAGTCAATAGCCCTCATCCCTTAGAACCCCAGTCAGTCAATAGCCCTTATCCCTTACAACCACAGTCAGTCAATAGCCCTCATCCCTTACAACCCCAGTCAGTCAATAGCCCTCATCCCTTACAACCCCAGTCAGTCAAATGCCCTCATCCCTTAGAACCCCAGTCAGTCAAAAGTCCTCATCCCTTAGAACCCCAGTCAGTCAATAGCCCTCATTCCTTAGAACCACAGTCAGAAAAAAGCCCTCATCCATTAGAACCACAGTCCGTTTAAAGCCCTCATCCCTTAGAACCCCAGTCAGTCAATAGCCCTCATCCCTTAGAACCCCAGTCAGTCAATAGCCCTTATCCCTTACAACCACAGTCAGTCAATAGCCCTCATCCCTTACAACCCCAGTCAGTCAATAGCCCTCATCCCTTACAACCCCAGTCAGTCAAATGCCCTCATCCCTTAGAACCCCAGTCAGTCAAAAGTCCTCATCCCTTAGAACCCCAGTTAGTCAAAAGTCCTCATCCCTTAGAACCCCAGTCAGTCTAAAGCCCTCATCCCTTAGAACCCCAGTCAGTCAAAAGTCCTCATCCCTTAGAATGCCAGTCAGTCAAAAGCCCTCATCCCTTAGAACCCTTCAGAAAAAAGCACCCCCGTCCCTAAGAACCCCAGTCAAAAAAGCCCTCATTCCTTAGAACCCCAGTCAAAAAAAGCCCTCATCCCTTAGAACCCCAGTCAGTCTAAAGCCCTCATCCCTTACAACCCCAGTCAGTCTAAAGCTCTCATCCCTTAGAACCCCAGTCAGTCTAAAGCCCTCATCCCTTAGAACCCCAGTCAGTCTAAAGCCCTCATCCCTTAGAACCCCAGTCAGTCTAAAGTCCTCATATCTTTAAAGGCTAAACACTTTCATATACTAACAACATCAACAGTGGCTATCAGTGCACATAGTGAAGCATTCTGCCACTACCCAGCTGGCCTGACCAACACTGTCTATAACAACCTGCCACTACCCAGCAGGCCTGACCAACACTGTCTATAACAACCTGTCACTACTCAGCTGGCCTAACCAACACTGTCTATAACAACCTGTCACTACCCAGCTGGCCTGACCAACACTGTCTATAACAACCTGCCACTACCCAGCTGGCCTGACCAACACTGTCTATAACAACCTGCCACTACCCAGCTGGCCTGAACAACACTGTCTATAACAACCTGCCACTACCCAGCTGGCCTGACCAACACTGTCTATAACAACCTGCCACTACCCAGCTGGCCTGACCAACAATGTCTAAAACAACCTGTCACTACCCAGCTGGCCTGACCAACACTGTCTATAACAACCTGCCACTACCCAGCTGGCCTGACCAACACTGTCTATAACAACCTGTCACTACCCAGCTGGCCTGACCAACACTGTATATAACAACCTGCCACTACCCAGCTGGCCTGACCAACACTGTCTATAACAACCTGCCACTACCCAGCTGGCCTGACCAACACTGTCTATAACAACCTGCCACTACCCAGCTGGCCTGACCAACACTGTCTATAACAACCTGCCACTGCCCAGCTGGCCTGACCAACACTGTCTATAACAACCTGCCACTACCCAGCTGGCCTGACCAACACTGTCTATAACAACCTGCCACTACCCAGCTGGCCTGACCAACACTGTCTATAACAACCTGCCACTGCCCAGCTGGCCTGACCAACACTGTCTATAACAACCTGCCACTGCCCAGCTGGCCTGACCAACACTGTCTATAACAACCTGTCACTACCCAGCTGGCCTGACCAACACTGTATATAACAACCTGCCACTACCCAGCTGGCCTGACCAACACTGTCTATAACAACCTGCCACTACCCAGCTGGCCTGACCAACACTGTCTATAACAACCTGCCACTACCCAGCTGGCCTGACCAACACTGTCTATAACAACCTGCCACTGCCCAGCTGGCCTGACCAACACTGTCTATAACAACCTGCCACTACCCAGCTGGCCTGACCAACACTGTCTATAACAACCTGCCACTGCCCAGCTGGCCTGACCAACACTGTCTATAACAACCTGCCACTGCCCAGCTGGCCTGACCAACACTGTCTATAACAAACTGCCACTACCCAGCTGGCCTGACCAACACTGTCTATAACAACCTGTCACTACCCAGCTGGCCTGACCAACACTGTCTATAACAACCTGCCACTACCCAGCTGGCCTGACCAACACTGTCTATAACAACCTGTCACTACCCAGCTGGCCTGACCAACACTGTCTATAACAACCTGCCACTACCCAGCTGGCTTGACCAACACTGTCTATAACAACCTGCCACTGCCCAGCTGGCCTGACCAACACTGTCTATAACAACCTGCCACTACCCAGCTGGCCTGACCAACACTGTCTATAACAACCTGCCACTACCCAGCTGGCCTGACCAACACTGTCTATAACAACCTGTCACTACCCAGCTGGCCTGACCAACACTGTCTATAACAACCTGTCTCTACCCAGCTGGCCTGACCAACACTGTCTATAACAACCTGCCACTACCCAGCTGGCCTGACCAACACTGTCTATAACAACCTGTCACTACCCAGCTGGCCTGACCAACACTGTCTATAACAACCTGCCACTACCCAGCTGGCCTGACCAACAATGTCTATAACAACCTGTCACTACCCAGCTGGCCTGACCAACACTGTCTATAACAACCTGCCACTACCCAGCTGGCCTGACCAACACTGTCTATAACAACCTGTCACTACCCAGCTGGCCTGACCAACACTGTCTATAACAACCTGCCACTACCCAGCTGGCTTGACCAACACTGTCTATAACAACCTGCCACTGCCCAGCTGGCCTGACCAACACTGTCTATAACAACCTGCCACTACCCAGCTGGCCTGACCAACACTGTCTATAACAACCTGCCACTACCCAGCTGGCCTGACCAACACTGTCTATAACAACCTGCCACTACCCAGCTGGCCTGACCAACACTGTCTATAACAACCTGCCACTACCCAGCTGGCCTGACCAACACTGTCTATAACAACCTGTCACTACCCAGCTGGCCTGACCAACACTGTCTATAACAACCTGTCACTACCCAGCTGGCCTGACCAACACTGTATATAACAACCTGCCACTACCCAGCTGGCCTGACCAACACTGTCTATAACAACCTGCCACTACCCAGCTGGCCTGACCAACACTGTCTATAACAACCTGTCACTACCCAGCTGGCCTGACCAACACTGTCTATAACAACCTGCCACTACCCAGCTGGCCTGACCAACACTGTCTATAACAACCTGCCACTACCCAGCTGGCCTGACCAACACTGTCTATAACAACCTGTCACTACCCAGCTGGCCTGACCAACACTGTCTATAACAACCTGTCACTACCCAGCTGGCCTGACCAACACTGTCTATAACAACCTGCCACTACCCAGCTGGCCTGACCTACACTGTCTATAACAACCTGCCACTGCCCAGCTGGCCTGACCAACACTGTCTATAACAACCTGCCACTACCCAGCTGGCCTGACCAACACTGTCTATAACAACCTGCCACTACCCAGCTGGCCTGACCAACACTGTCTATAACAACCTGCCACTACCCAGCTGGCCTGACCAACACTGTCTATAACAACCTGCCACTACCCAGCTGGCCTGACCAACACTGTCTATAACAACCTGCCACTACCCAGCTGGCCTGACCAACACTGTCTATAACAACCTGCCACTAACCAGCTGGCCTGACCAACACTGTCTATAACAACCTGCCACTACCCAGCTGGCCTGACCAACACTGTCTATAACAACCTGTCACTACCCAGCTGGCCTGACCAACACTGTCTATAACAACCTGTCACTACCCAGCTGGCCTGACCAACACTGTATATAACAACCTGCCACTACCCAGCTGGCCTGACCAACACTGTCTATAACAACCTGCCACTACCCAGCTGGCCTGACCAACACTGTCTATAACAACCTGCCACTACCCAGCTGGCCTGACCAACACTGTCTATAACAACCTGCCACTACCCAGCTGGCCTGACCAACACTGTCTATAACAACCTGCCACTACCCAGCTGGCCTGACCAACACTGTCTATAACAACCTGCCACTACCCAGCTGGCCTGACCAACACTGTCTATAACAACCTGCCACTACCCAGCTGGCCTGACCAACACTGTCTATAACAACCTGTCACTACCCAGCTGGCCTGACCAACACTGTCTATAACAACCTGTCACTACCCAGCTGGCCTGACCAACACTGTCTATAACAACCTGCCACTACCCAGCTGGCCTGACCAACACTGTCTATAACAACCTGTCACTACCCAGCTGGCCTGACCAACACTGTCTATAACAACCTGTCACTACCCAGCTGGCCTGACCAACACTGTCTATAACAACCTGCCACTACCCAGCTGGCCTGACCAACACTGTCTATAACAACCTGTCACTACACAGCTGGCCTGACCAACACTGTCTATAACAACCTGTCACTACCCAGCTGGCCTGACCAACACTGTATATAACAACCTGCCACTACCCAGCTGGCCTGACCAACACTGTCTATAACAACCTGCCACTACCCAGCTGGCCTGACCAACACTGTCTATAACAACCTGCCACTACCCAGCTGGCCTGACCAACACTGTCTATAACAACCTGCCACTACCCAGCTGGCCTGACCAACACTGTCTATAACAACCTGCCACTACCCAGCTGGCCTGACCAACACTGTCTATAACAACCTGTCACTACCCAGCTGGCCTGACCAACACTGTCTATAACAACCTGTCACTACCCAGCTGGCCTGACCAACACTGTATATAACAACCTGCCACTACCCAGCTGGCCTGACCAACACTGTCTATAACAACCTGCCACTACCCAGCTGGCCTGACCAACACTGTC
>NW_027011368.1:39755-47255 GCF_036934945.1 Oncorhynchus masou masou | reverse complement strand
CCCTGTACCCTATACCTTATACCCTGTACCCTGTACCTTATACCCTGTACCCTGTACCTTATACCCTATACCTTATACCCTGTACCCTATACCCTGTACCCTATACCATGTACCCTATACCCTATACCCTGTTCCCTATACCCTATACCTTATACCCTGTACCTTATACCCTGTTCCCTATACCTTACACCCTGTACCTTATACCCTATACCTTATACCCTGTTCCCTATACCTTATACCCTGTACCTTATACCCTGTACCTTATACCCTGTTCCCTATACCTTATACCCTATACCCTGTTCCCTATACCTTATACCCTGTACCTTATACCCTGTGCCCTATACCTTATACCCTGTACCCTATACCCTGTACCTTATACCCTATACCTTATACCCTGTACCCTATACCCTGTACCCTATACCATGTACCCTATACCCTATACCCTGTTCCCTATACCCTATACCTTATACCCTGTACCTTATACCCTGTTCCCTATACCTTATACCCTGTACCTTATACCCTGTACCTTATACCCTGTTCCCTATACCTTATACCCTATACCCTGTTCCCTATACCTTATACCCTGTACCTTATACCCTGTACCTTATACCCTGTACCTTATACCCTGTACTCTATACCCTGTTCCCTATACCTTATACCCTGTACCCTGTACCCTATACCCTGTACCCTGTACCTTATACCATGTACCCTATACCCTATACCCTGTACCCTGTACCCTATACCCTGTACCCTGTACCCTATACCCTGTACCCTGTACCTTATACCATGTACCCTATACCCTATACCCTGTACCCTGTACCCTATACCCTGTACCCTGTTCCCTATACCCTGTACCCTATACCCTGTACCCTATACCCTGTTCCCTATACCTTATACCCTGTACCCTGTACCTTATACCCTGTACCCTATACCCTGTGCCCTATACCTTATACCCTGTACCCTGTACCCTGTACCCTGTTCCCTATACCCTGTACCCTATACCCTGTACCCTATACCCTGTTCCCTATACCTTATACCCTGTACCCTGTACCCTATACCCTGTACCCTGTACCTTATACCATGTACCCTATACCCTATACCCTGTACCCTGTACCCTATACCCTGTACCCTGTTCCCTATACCCTGTACCCTATACCCTGTACCCTATACCCTGTTCCCTATACCTTATACCCTGTACCCTGTACCTTATACCCTGTACTCTATACCCTGTTCCCTATACCTTATACCCTGTACCCTGTACCCTATACCCTGTACCCTGTACCTTATACCATGTACCCTATACCATATACCCTGTTCCCTATACCTTATACCCTGTACCTTATACCCTGTACTCTATACCCTGTACCCTGTACCTTATACCCTGTACCCTATACCCTGTGCCCTATACCTTATACCCTGTACCCTGTACCTTATACCCTGTACCCTATACCCTGTGCCCTATACCTTATACCCCATACCCTGTACCTTATACCCTGTACCCTATACCCTGTGCCCTATACCTTATACCCTGTACCCTGTACCTTATACCCTGTACCCTATACCCTGTGCCCTATACCTTATACCCTGTTCCCTATACCTTATACCCTGTACCTTATACCCTGTACCTTATACCCTGTTCCCTATACCCTGTACCTTATACCCTGTACCTTATACCCTGTACCCTGTACCTTATACCCTGTACCCTATACCCTGTTCCCTATACCTTATACCCTGTACCCTGTACCTTATACCCTATACCCTGTACCTTATACCCTGTACCCTATACCCTGTGCCCTATACCTTATACCCTGTACCCTGTACCTTATACCCTGTACTCTATACCCTGTTCCCTGTACCTTATACCCTGTACCTTATACCCTGTACCTTATACCCTGTACTCTATACCCTGTTCCCTATACCTTATACCCTGTACCTTATACCCTATACCTTATACCCTGTACCCTGTACCTTATAACCTGTACCCTATACCCTGTACCTTATACCCTGTACCCTGTACCTTATAACCTGTACCCTATACCCTGTACCCTATACCCTGTACCCTGTACCTTATTCCTTGCACCTTATACCCTTTCTAGTGCACTACTTTGGACCAGAGCTCTATGTTTTTTTTATTTTTTTTATCTAACCTTTATTTAACCAGGTAGGCTAGTGGAGAACAAGTTCTCATTTGCAACTGCGACCTGGCCAAGATAAAGCATAGCAGTGTAAACAGACAACACAGAGTTACACATGGAGTAAACAATTAACAAGTCAATAACACAGTAGAAAAAAAAGGGAGTAGGGAATAGGTAGGGAGCGTTTTGGGACAGGACTAAGGCTTTTAGAAGCTTTTGTTCTAATCATATTAGTTGTGTTTAATTATGAATCTCCCTCCAGCTAGCTTTTAACTTATTCATATAAAAAATACTTTAGGAAGTAATTTGCAAACTGCAGTTAGAATCAAGACAGAGTCCAATTCTGTCAAGCAGAAAGACACTAAGCTAAACTAAAAGCATTGTATTTGGGGATGAATCATTCACTAAACCATCAACCTCACTGAAATAAATACTAATGTGATGAATAAAGTGGACATTGAGCAAGTTGAAGAGACCAAACTGCTTGGCGTAACCCTGGATTGTAAACGGTCATGGTCAGAACATATTGATACAACAGTAGCTAAGATGGGGAGAAGTCTGTCCATAATGAAGCGCTGCTCTGCTTTCTTGACATCGCTATCAACAAAACAAGTCCGACAGGCCCGAGTTCTGTAGCACCTGGACTACTGCCCAGTCATATAGTCAAGTGACACAAAGAGGGACATAAGCCAATTAGAGTTGGCCCAGAACAGAGCAGCGCGGAGGGCCCTTCAATGTGCACAGAGAGCTAACACCAATAATATGCATGTCAAGCTCTCCTGGCTCAAAGGGGAGGAGAGATTGACTGCATCACTACTTGTATTGATGAGAGGTATTGACATGTTGAAGGCACCAAGCTGTCTGTTTAAACAACTAGCACACAGCTCAGACACCCATTCAAACCCCCACATGACATGCCACCAGAGGTCTCTTCACAGTCCCCAAGTCCAGAACAGACTATGGGAAACACACAGTACTACATACAGCCACGACTACATGGAACTCTATTCCATAGTACTACATAGAGCCATGACTACATGGAACTCTATTCCACAGTACTACATAGAGCCATGACTACATGGAACTCTATTCCACAGTACTACATAGAGCCATGACTACATGGAACTCTATTCCACAGTACTACATAGAGCCATGACTACATGGAACTCTATTCCACAGTACTACATAGAGCCATGACTACATGAAACTCTATTCCACAGTACTACATAGAGCCATGACTACATGGAACTCTATTCCACAGTACTACATAGAGCCATGACTACATGGAACTCTATTCCACAGTACTACATAGAGCCATGACTACATGGAACACTATTCCACAGTACTACATAGAGCCATGAATACATGGAACTCTATTCCACAGTACTACATAGAGTCATGACTACATGGAACTCTATTCCACAGTACTACATAGAGCCATGACTACATGGAACTCTATTCCACAGTACTACATAGAGACATGACTACATGGAACTCTATTCCACAGTACTACATAGAGCCATGACTACATGGAACTCTATTCCACAGTACTACATAGAGCCATGACTACATGGAACTCTATTCCACAGTACTACATAGAGCCAGGAGTACATGGAACTCTATTCCACAGTACTACATAGAGCCATGACTACATGGAACTCTATTCCACAGTACTACATAGAGCCATGACTACATGGAACTATATTCCACAGTACTACATAGAGCCAGGAGTACATGGAACTCTATTCCACAGTACTACATAGAGCCATGTCTACATGGAACTCTATTCCACAGTACTACATAGAGCCATGACTACATGGAACTCTATTCCACAGTACTACATAGAGCCATGACTACATGGAACTCTATTCCACAGTACTACATAGAGCCATGACTACATAGAACTCTATTCCACAGTACTACATAGAGCAATGACTACATGGAACTCAATTCCACAGTACTACATAGAGCCATGACTACATGGAACTCTATTCCAGAATACTACATAGAGCCATGACTACATGGAACTCTATTCCACAGCACTACATAGAGCCATGACTACATGGAACTCTATTCCACAATACTACATAGAGCCATGACTACATGGAACTCTATTCCACAGTACTACATAGAGCCATGACTACATGGAACTCTATTCCACAGTACTACATAGAGCCATGACTACATGGAACTCTATTCCACAGTACTACATAGAGCTATGACTACATGGAACTCTATTCCACAGTACTACATAGAGCCATGACTACATGGAACTCTATTCCACAGCACTACATAGAGCCATGACTACATGGAACTCTATTCCACAGTACTACATAGAGCCAGGGGTACATGGAACTCTATTCCACAGTACTACATAGAGCCATGACTACATGGAACTCTATTCCACAGTACTACATAGAGCCATGACTACATGGAACTCTATTCCACAGTACTACATAGAGCTATGACTACATGGAACTCTATTCCACAGTACTACATAGAGCCATGACTACATGGAACTCTATTCCACAGTACTACATAGAGCCATGACTACATGGAACTATATTCCACAGTACTACATAGAGCCAGGAGTACATGGAACTCTATTCCACAGTACTACATAGAGCCATGTCTACATGGAACTCTATTCCACAGTACTACATAGAGCCATGACTACATGGAACTCTATTCCACAGTACTACATAGAGCCATGACTACATGGAACTCTATTCCACAGTACTACATAGAGCCATGACTACATAGAACTCTATTCCACAGTACTACATAGAGCAATGACTACATGGAACTCAATTCCACAGTACTACATAGAGCCATGACTACATGGAACTCTATTCCAGAATACTACATAGAGCCATGACTACATGGAACTCTATTCCACAGTACTACATAGAGCCATGACTACATGGAACTCTATTCCACAATACTACATAGAGCCATGACTACATGGAACTCTATTCCACAGTACTACATAGAGCCATGACTACATGGAACTCTATTCCACAGTACTACATAGAGCCAGGGGTACATGGAACTCTATTCCACAGTACTACATAGAGCCATGACTACATGGAACTCTATTCCACAGTACTACATAGAGCCATGACTACATGGAACTCTATTCCACAGTACTACATAGAGCTATGACTACATGGAACTCTATTCCACAGTACTACATAGAGCCAGGGGTACATGGAATTCTGTTCCGCATCAAGTAACTCAGGCAGGCAATAAAATCAGAGTTAAATAACAGATACACATCGATGACTGTGAAGAGACACACACGGGAACACACATACGCACACACTCGCTAACCGTATTCTACACACAAGTACATCGTAATGTTGGAATATTGTTGTATTTTGGTATTATAAATGTTGTATTGTAGATATGTAGTGGTAGAGTAGTGGTGTAATAATGTGTTGTATTGTAGTGGTAAACCCCAGGAAGAGTAGCTGCTGCCTTGGCAGGAACTAATGGGGATCCATAATAAACCCCAGGAAGAGTAGCTGCTGCCTTGGCAGGAACTAATGGGGATCCATAATAAACCCCAGGAAGAGTAGCTGCTGCCTTGGCAGGAACTAATGGGAGTCCATAATAAACCCCAGGAAGAGTAGCTGCTGCCTTGGCAGGAACTAATGGGGATCCATAATAAACCCCAGGAAGAGTAGCTGCTGCCTTGGCAGGAACTAATGGGGATCCATAATAAACCATAATTAACCCCAGGAAGAGTAGCTGCTGCCTTGGCAGGAACTAATGGGGATCCATAATAAACCCCAGGAAGAGTAGCTGCTGCCTTGGCAGGAACTAATGGGGATCCATAATAAACCCCAGGAAGAGTTGCTGCTGCCTTGACAGGAACTAATGGGGATCCATAATAAACCCCAGGAAGAGTACCTGCTGCCTTGGTAGGAACTAATGGGGATCCATAATAAACCCCAGGAAGAGTACCTGCTGCTTTGGCAGGAACTAATGGGGATCCATAATAAACCCCAGGAAGAGTAGCTGCTGCCTTGGCAGGAACTAATGGGGATCCATAATAAACCCCAGGAAGAGTAGCTGCTGCCTTGGCAGGAACTAATGGGGATCCATAATAAACCCCAGGAAGAGTAGCTGCTGCCTTGGCATGAACTAATGGGAGTCCATAATAAACCCCAGGAAGAGTAGCTGCTGCCTTGGCAGGAACTAATGGGGATCCATAATAAACCCCAGGAAGAGTAGCTGCTGCCTTGGCAGGAACTAATGGGGATCCATAATAAACCATAATAAACCCCAGGAAGAGTAGCTGCTGCCTTGGCAGGAACTAATGGGGATCCATAATAAACCCCAGGAAGAGTAGCTGCTGCCTTGGCAGGAACTAATGGGGATCCATAATAAACCCCAGGAAGAGTTGCTGCTGCCTTGACAGGAACTAATGGGGATCCATAATAAACCCCAGGAAGAGTACCTGCTGCTTTGGCAGGAACTAATGGGGATCCATAATAAACCCCAGGAAGAGTAGCTGCTGCCTTGGCAGGAACTAATGGGGATCCATAATAAACCCCAGGAAGAGTAGCTGCTGCCTTGGCAGGAACTAATGGGGATCCATAATAAACCCCAGGGAGAGTAGCTGCTGCCTTGGCAGGAACTAATGGGGATCCATAATAAACCCCAGGAAGAGTAGCTGCTGCCTTGGCAGGAACTAATAGGATCCATAATAAACCCCAGGAAGAGTAGCTGCTGCCTTGGCAGGAACTAATGGGGATCCATAATAAACCCCAGGAAGAGTAGCTGCTGCCTTGGCAGGAACTAATGGGGATCCATAATAAACCCCAGGAAGAGTAGCTGCTGCCTTGGCAGGAACTAATAGGGTCCATAATAAACGCTAGGAAGAGCAGCTGCTGCTTTGGCAGAGATAAATGGGGATCCATAATAAATACAATTACATTTCCAGCCTCACATTAAAGGCCCTACAAGAGACTGGTCCAATGGTTGTACTCAGGGCCGGACCCCACCTCGCAGGCAGAGCTGCTGTTTTAAAGGCCCTACAAGAGACTGGTCCAATGGTTGTACTCAGGGCCGGACCCCACCTCGCAGGCAGAGCTGCTGTTTTAAAGGCCCTACAAGAGACTGGTCCAATGGTTGTACTCAGGGCCGGACCCCACCTCGCAGGCAGAGCTGCTGTTTTAAAGGCCCTACAAGAGATTGGTCCAATGGTTGTACTCAGGGCCGGACCCCACCTCGCAGGCAGAGCTGCTGTTTTAAAGGCCCTACAAGAGACTGGTCCAATGGTTGTACTCAGGGCCGGACCCCACCTCGCAGGCACAGCTGCAGTTTTAAAGGCCCTACAAGAGACTGGTCCAATGGT
>NW_027011368.1:27255-34755 GCF_036934945.1 Oncorhynchus masou masou | reverse complement strand
TAACTGCCTGTTCAGGGGCAGAAAGACAGATTTGTACCTTGTCAGCTCGGGGATTTGAACTTGCAACCTTTCGGTTATTAGTCCAATGCTCTAACCACTAGGCTACCCTGCCGCCTCAAATATGTGCGTATGTGTATGTGTGTGTGTGTGTATGTGCGTATGTGCGTGCGTATGTGCGTGTGCGTGTGCGTGCGTATGTGTGTGTGTGCGTGCGTGCTTATGTGCGTGTGCGTGTGTGTGTGTGCGTGCGCGCGCGTGTGTGTGTGTGCGTGTGTGCGTGTGTGCGTATGTGCGTGTGTGTGTGTGTGCGTGTGTGCGTATGTGCGTGTGTGTGTGCGTGTGCATGTGTGCGTGTGTGTGTGTGATGTTCTGTGCCCGCATTAAGAGAGCCCCCACTTCCCCGTGTCTTTTTACATGCTGAGACAGCGTCAGTCAGAGCAGAGAACACTCTCATTCATCAATCATAAATATCTAGCTTGCGTCCCCTACTCCCTGCGTAGTGAACTCCATTTGACCACTACCCTATTGGCCCTGGTTAAACGTAGTGCACTGTACATGGAATAGGGTGCCGTTTGGGATGCACCCTAGATATTTATGAGCTAGAGTGTGTCTACGTTGAAATGACAGTCTCATCGATACTCTCCAGTTCATAAACATCTAGGACTCTATTCAGTCTGAAGCTGAAGCCGTACAGATTGCTCAATGCAAATGTAAAGGTCATTTTCTGATTGAGAAGACATATTTTCATATTTAACGAGGCAAATATGCCTCCACCGGCCACACCCGGACGATGCTGGGCCAATTGTGCTCCGCCCTATGGGACTCCCAATCACGGCCGGTTGTGATACATCCTGGAATCAAACCAGGGTGTCCGTAGTGACGACTCTAGCACTGAGATGCAGTGCCTTAGACCGCTGCGCCACTCGGGAGAGTTTACCGTGAACGTAGTCTCTCCTCCATCGCGGCAACATTGCTTTTAAACGTTAATCACAATGTAAAGCTGATCTTCCGCCATACGGATTGAACAGCGTTCCTAGTCTAGACTCTGTATGCTGTGTGAGAGGTAGCCTACAGTGCACTCTGATTGTCGTTGAGAACATCGATAAGCTGCCTGGTTGTTAACAGTTCCTCCCTCTCTTTTCATAATGACGTTGGGGTGTGGAGTTGATTGATACTGGCTGACTAAGATCTTAACTGTTGTTCGAGGCCTGAACAAAACCCTGAACAAGGTCGTTGATCGAGAAGAGGTTTAATGGTATGGTGTGGGGTATGCAGGGGAGACACGGTATGGTGTGGGGTATGTTATAGTGTGGGGTATGCAGGGGAGTAATGGTATGGTGGGGGTATGCAGGGGAGTAATGGTATAGTGTGGGGTATGCAGGGAAGTAATGGTATGGTGGGGGTATGCAGGGGAGTAATGGTATAGTGTGGGGTATGCAGGGGAGTAATGGTGTGGTGTGGGGTATGCAGGGGAGTAATGGTATAGTGTGGGGTATGCAGGGGAGTAATGGTATGGTGTGGGGTATGCAGGGGAGACACGGTATGGTGTGGGGTATGCAGGGGAGTAACGGTATGGTGTGGGGTATGCAGGGGAGTAATGGTATAGTGTGGGGTATGCAGGGGAGTAACGGTATGGTGTGGGGTATGCAGGGGAGTAATGGTATGGTGTGGGGTATGCAGGGGAGTAACGGTAAGGTGTGGGGTATGCAGGGGAGTAATGGTATGGTGTGGGGTATGCAGGGGAGTAATGGTATGGTGTGGGGTATGCAGGGGAGTAATGGTATGGTGTGGGGTATGCAGGGGAGTAATGGTATAGTTTGGGGTATGTAGGGGAGTAACGGTATGGTGTGGGGTATGCAGGGGAGAAATGGTATGGTGTGGGGTATGCAGGGGAGTAATGGTATAGTGTGGGGTATGCAGGGGAGTAACGGTAAGGTGTGGGGTATGCAGGGGAGTAATGGTATGGTGTGGGGTATGCAGGGGAGTAACGGTAAGGTGTGGGGTATGCAGGGGAGTAATGGTATGGTGTGGGGTATGCAGGGGAGTAACGGTAAGGTGTGGGGTATGCAGGGGAGTAACGGTATAGTGTGGGGTATGCAGGGGAGTAACGTTATGGTGTGGGGTATGCAGGGGAGTAACGGTAAGGTGTGGGGTATGCAGGGGAGTAACGGTATGGTGTGGGGTATGCAGGGGAGTAACGGTATGGTGTGGGGTATGCAGGGGAGTAACGGTATGGTGTGGGGTATGCAGGGGAGTAATGGTATGGTGTGGGGTATGCAGGGGAGTAACGTTAAGGTGTGGGGTATGCAGGGGAGTAATGGTATAGTGTGGGGTATGCAGGGAGTAACGGTATGGTGTGGGGTTTGCTGGGGAGTACCGGTATGGTGTGGGGTATGCTGGGGAGTAACGGTATGGTGCGGGGTATGCAGGGGAGGAACGGTAAGGTGCGGGGTATGCAGGGGAGTAACGGTATGGTGTGGGGTATGCAGGGGAGTAACGGTAAGGTGTGGGGTATGCAGGGGAGTAACGGTATGGTGTGGGGTATGCAGGGGAGTAACGGTATGGTGTGGGGTATGCAGGGGAGTAACGGTATGGTGTGGGGTATGCAGGGGAGTAACGGTAAGGTGTGGGGTATGCAGGGGAGTAACGGTATGGTGTGGAGTATGCAGGGGAGTAACGGTATGGTGTGGGGTATGCAGGGGAGTAACGGTATGGTGTGGGGTATGCAGGGGAGTAACGGTATGGTGTGGGGTATGCAGGGGAGTAACGGTATAGTGTGGGGTATGCAGGGGAGTAACGGTATGGTGTGGGGTATGCAGGGGAGTAACGGTATAGTGTGGGGTATGCAGGGGAGTAATGGTATGGTGTGGGGTATGCAGGGGAGTAACGGTATGGTGTGGGGTATGCAGGGGAGTAATGGTATAGTGTGGGGTATGCAGGGGAGTAACGGTATGGTGTGGGGTATGCAGGGGAGTAACGGTATAGTGTGGGGTATGCAGGGGAGTAATGGTATGGTGTGGGGTATGTAGGGGAGTAATGGTATGGTGTGGGGTATGTAGGGGAGTAACGGTATGATGTGGGGTATGCAGGGGAGTAACGGTGTTACGCACGCCTCTATGAAGAGGGAACACAACACCCTGCTTCAACTCAACTCTCCGTGAAGTGAAAAAGGTATGGACTGTAGGTGCGAGTAAGGATGACAACAGACAGAATGTGGTACCGTTTACAAGGACTTTATTCCTTTACACGGTAATATGGGGAAAATGGGCTGGACGGAACCAAAGCAAAGAAAGTAAATCTCAAAGCCCCCTCTCCTACCTTACCTGCCTAACCAATACTTACCTAATTTAGCACCACCTGCTGCCCTAACCAAAATACAGGGGGTGGTCCGCCCAGATCTTACCTATTGTGCCTAGACAGTGAATATGCTACGGGTATATGTATGCCCGCGGGCCTCTTGCCTAAGCACTCCCTAGGTGCCTTCCCCTTCCCCCCTTGGAACAAATGTAACAGGAGAACAAATAATTTCTCAAACAAACTAAGAAACAAAGGACATCAAATAAGCTCTATCTGAGCAACAAACTCACTGAACATACCAACTGCTACCAACAACTAACATAGTAAATTATCCACAGCCATCAGCCTCCTCTCTCAGCAATGATTCTCTATCACATTCAATCTCTCTGCAATGACCTGCCAGCCATTAACCTCCTGAACAGAACACTGGCTTTTATATAGCTTCAGAATGAATGTGTAACTGGAGACAGCTGCGTCTTGACGAGGGGGCGGGGTCAGCTCTCCAATTAGCCATGGAGTCGACCAATCAGCTGCTTGAGGGATTTCAGGAAGCCATTTCCTGAAATAAACACATGCAAATACACAAACTACAACACAAACTGGGGAACGTAACAAACGGTATGGTGTGGGGTATGCAGGGGAGTAATGGTATGGTGTGGGGTATGCAGGGGAGTAACGGTATGGTGTGGGGTATGCAGGGGAGTAATGGTATAGTGTGGGGTATGCAGGGAAGTAACGGTATGGTGTGGGGTATGCAGGGGAGTAATGGTATAGTGTGGGGTATGCAGGGAAGTAACGGTATGGTGTGGGGTATGCAGGGGAGTAATGGAATGGTGTGGGGTATGCAGGGGGGTAATGGTATAGTGTGGGGTATGCAGGGGAGTAATGGTATAGTGTGGGGTATGCAGGGGAGTAACGGTATGGTATGGGGTATGCAGGTGAGTAACGGTATGGTGTGGGGTATGCAGGGGAGTAACGGTATGGTGTGGGGTATGCAGGGGGTAATGGTATAGTGTGGGGTATGCAGGGGAGTAACGGTATGGTGTGGGGTATGCAGGGGAGTAATGGTATAGTGTGGGGTATGCAGGGAAGTAACGGTATGGTGTGGGGTATGCAGGGGAGTAATGGAATGGTGTGGGGTATGCAGGGGGGTAATGGTATAGTGTGGGGTATGCAGGGGAGTAATGGTATAGTGTGGGGTATGCAGGGGAGTAACGGTATGGTGTGGGGTATGCAGGGGGTAATGGTATGGTGTGGGGTATGCAGGGGGGTAATGGTATGGTGTGGGGTATGCAGGGGAGTAATGGTATAGTGTGGGGTATGCAGGGGAGTAACGGTATGGTGTGGGGTATGCAGGGGAGTAACGGTATGGTGTGGGGTATGCAGGGGGTAATGGTATAGTGTGGGGTATGCAGGGGAGTAACGGTATGGTGTGGGGTATGCAGGGGGTAATGGTATAGTGTGGGGAATGCAGGGGAATAATGGTATGGTGTGGGGTATGCAGGTGAGTAACGGTATGGTGTGGGGTATGCAGGGGAGTAACGGTATGGTGTGGGGTATGCAGGGGGTAATGGTATAGTGTGGGGTATGCAGGGGAGTAACGGTATGGTGTGGGGTATGCAGGGGAGTAACGGTATGGTGTGGGGTATGCAGGGGAGTAATGGTATAGTGTGGGGTATGCAGGGGAGTAATGGTATGGTGTGGGGTATGCAGGGGAGACACGGTATGGTGTGGTGTATGCAGGGGAGTAACGGTATGGTGTGGGGTATGCAGGGGGGTAATGGTATGGTGTGGAGTATATAGGGGGGTAATGCTCTGATGCTCAGGGGGTAATGCTCTGCGCATGCTCTGAGGGCGCGGCTGGGGATGCCGTCTGGGCCTGCAGCCTTGTGAGGGTTAACACGTTTAAATGTTTTACTCACCTCCGCTGCAGTGAAGGAGAGACCACATGTTTTCGTTGCAGGCCGTGTCAGTGGCACTGTAACTTACTACCCTCTCCACTACTGTTCCATCGATGTGGATAGGGGGGTGTTCCCTCTGCTGTTTCCTGAAGTCCACAATCATCCCCTTAGTTTTGTTGACGTTTTGGAAGCTAACTCCTATCCCTGTGTTCTAACTCCTATCCATGTGTTCTAACTCATATCCTTGTGTTCTAACTCATATCCCTGTGTTCTAACTCCTATCCTTGTGTTCTAACTCCTATCCAAGTGCTCTAACTCCCGTCCCCGTGTTCTAACTCATATCCCTGTGCTCTAACTCCTGTCCCTGTGTTCTAACTCATATCCCTGTGTTCTAACTCATATCCCTGTGCTCTAACTCCTGTCCCTGTGTTCTAACTCATATCCCTGTGTTCTAACTCATATCCCTGTGCTCTAACTCCTGTCCCTGTGTTCTAACTCATATCCCTGTGTTCTAACTCATATCCCTGTGCTCTAACTCCTGTCCCTGTGTTCTAACTCATATCCAAGTGTTCTAACTCATATCCCTGTGTTCTAACTCCTATCCAAGTGTTCTAACTCATATCCCTGTGTTCTAACTCCTATCCCTGTGCTCTAACTCCTGTCCCTGTGTTCTAACTCATATCCCTGTGTTCTAACTCATATCCCTGTGCTCTAACTCCTGTCCCTGTGTTCTAACTCATATCCCTGTGTTCTAACTCATATCCCTGTGCTCTAACTCCCGTCCCCGTGTTCTAACTCATATCCAAGTGTTCTAACTCATATCCCTGTGTTCTAACTCCTATCCAGGTGTTCTAACTCCTTGCCCCATGTAGTCATTACCTCCTTACCTAGCCAAATGCAGTCATTACCTGAATGAGCCGTTCTTTCACCTCCTTACCTAGTCCCATACAGTCATTACCCGAATGAGGCGGACACTACCATATGCCTCCTAAGTGTTGTGTTCTCTGCACTATCCCTGCATTGTTAACTAGTCGAGGTAGTGTTGCCTCCACTCAGTGAAAGCCTGTAAGTGCTACTCCTGTGGTATTTCATTTTTTGAGCTGTTCTCATCCCACTGTATACCTCGCCCAGTCATTAACTGAGTGAAGTGGATAATATATTCGTACACACACATACACAAGCAAGCACACAATCACCCATACACATACAAACGCTCGCACACACACACGCCGCACACACGCACACACACATGCGAACACGCGCAAACACACCCACTACAAGAGAATATGAGCCTACACGGCTATCTCTAGCCATTACCTGAGTGAGATAGATTTTATAAAATCCTGTCTTTCAACCCGAAGTGAGATGGTTAAGATCTTTGTCCAGAGTCTTTAAACCCAAAGAGAGATGGGTAAGATCTTTGTCCAGAGTATTTAAACCCAAAGAGAGATGGGTAAGATCTTTGTCCAGTCTTTAAACCCAAAGAGAGATGGGTAAGATCTTTGTCCAGTCTTTAAACCCAAGTGAGATGGGTAAGATCTTTGTCCAGTCTTTAAACCCAAGTGAGATGGGTAAGATCTTTGTCCAGAGTATTTAAACCTAAAGAGAGATGGATAAGATCTTTGTCCAGTCTTTAAACCCAAAGTGAGATGGGTAAGATCTTTGTCCAGTCTTTAAACCCAAAGAGAGATGGGTAAGATCTTTGTCCAGAGTCTTTAAACCCAAAGAGAGATGGGTAAGATCTTTGTCCAGAGTATTTAAACCCAAAGAGAGATGGGTAAGATCTTTGTCCAGTCTTTAAACCCAAAGTGAGATGGGTAAGATCTTTGTCCAGTCTTTAAACCCAAGTGAGATGGGTAAGATCTTTGTCCAGAGTATTTAAACCCAAAGAGAGATGGGTAAGATCTTTGTCCAGTCTTTAAACCCAAAGTGAGATGGGTAAGATCTTTGTCCAGTCTTTAAACCCAAAGTGAGATGGGTAAGATCTTTGTCCAGTCTTTAAACCCAAGTGAGATGGGTAAGATCTTTGTCCAGTCTTTAAACCCAAAGAGAGATGGGTAAGATCTTTGTCCAGAGTCTTTAAACCCAAAGAGAGATGGGTAAGATCTTTGTCCAGAGTATTTAAACCCAAAGTGAGATAGGTAAGATCTTTGTCCAGTCTTTAAACCCAAAGTGAGATGGGTAAGATCTTTGTCCAGTCTTTAAACCCAAGTGAGATGGGTAAGATCTTTGCCCAGTCTTTAAACCCAAAGAGAGATGGATAAGATCTTTGTCCAGAGTCTTCAAACCCAAAGTAAGATGG
>NW_027011368.1:0-26755 GCF_036934945.1 Oncorhynchus masou masou | reverse complement strand
CTTCTCGCTCTCTCTCCTCCACCCCTCCCTCTTCTCGCTCTCTCTCCTCCACCCCTCCCTCTTCTCTCGCTCGCTCTCTCTCTCCTCCACCCCTCCCTCTTCACTCTCTCTCTCCTCCACCCCTCCCTCTTCTCTCTCTCTCTCTCCTCCACCCCTCCCTCTTCTCTCTCTCTCTCCTCCACCCCTCCCTCTTCTCTCGCTCGCTCTCTCTCTCCTCCACCCCTCCCTCTTCTCTCTCTCTCTCCTCCACCCCCTCCCTCTTTCTCTCTCTCTCCTCCACCCCCTCTTTTCTCTCTCTCTCCTCCCTCCCTCCCTCTCTCTCTCTCTCTCTCTCCTCCACCCCTCCTTCTTCTCTCTCTCTCCTCCACCCCTCCCTCTTCTCTCTCCTCCACCCCTCTCTCTTCTCTCTCTCTCTCCTCCACCCCTCCCTCTTCTCTCTCTCTCTCCTCCCCCACTCCCTCTTCTCTCTCTCTCCTCCACCCCTCCCTCTTCTCTCTCTCTCCTCCACCCCTCCCTCTTCTCTCTCTCTCCTCCACCCCTCCCTCTCTCTCTCTCTCCTCCACCCCTCCCTCTTCTCTCTCTCTCTCCTCCCACCCCTCCCTCTTCTCTCTCTCTCTCCTCCCACCCCTCCCTCTCTCTCTCTCTCTCTCCTCCACCCCTCCCTCTTCTCTCTCTCTCCTCCACCCCCTCCCTCTCTCTCTCTCTCCTCCACCCCCTCCCTCTTCTCTCTCTCTCCTCCACCCCTCCCTCTTCTCTCTCTCTCTCTCCTCCACCCCCTCCCTCTTCTCTCTCTCTCTCCCTCCACCCCCTCCCTCTTCTCTCTCTCTCCTCCACCCCCTCCCTCTTCTCTCTCTCTCCCTCCACCCCTCCCTCTTCTCTCTCTCTCCTCCACCCCTCCCTCTTCTCTCTCTCTCTCCTCCCCACCCCTCCCTCTTCTCTCTCTCTCTCTCCCTCCACCCCTCCCTCTTCTCTCTCTCTCCCTCCACCCCTCCCTCTTCTCTCTCTCTCTCCTCTACCCCTCCCTCTTCTCTCTCTCTCCTCCCACCCTCCCTCTTCTCTCTCTCTCCCTCCACCCCCTCCCTCTTCTCTCTCTCTCTCCTCCCACCCCTCCCTCTTCTCTCTCCCTCCACCCCTCTCTCTTCTCTCTCTCTCTCCTCCACCCCTCCCTCTTCTCTCTCTCTCTCCCTCCACCCCCTCCCTCTTCTCTCTCTCTCCCCTCCACCCCTCCCTCTTCTCTCTCTCTCTCCCACCCCTCCCTCTTCTCTCTCTCTCTCCTCCACCCCTCCCTCTTCTCTCTCTCTCCCTCCACCCCCTCCCTCTTCTCTCTCTCTCCTCCACCCCCTCCCTCTTCTCTCTCTCTCTCTCCTCCACCCCCTCCCTCTTCTCTCTCTCTCTCCTCCACCCCCTCCCTCTTCTCTCTCTCTCTCTCCTCCACCCCTCCCTCTTCTCTCTCTCCTCCACCCCCTCCCTCTTCTCTCTCTCTCCTCCACCCCCTCCCTCTTATCTCTCTCTCCTCCACCCCTCCCTCTCTCTCTCTCTCTCTCCTCCACCCCTCCCTCTTCTCTCTCTCTCCCTCCACCCCCTCCCTCTTCTCTCTCTCTCTCTCTCCACCCCCTCCCTCTTCTCTCTCTCTCTCCTCCCACCCCTCCCTCTTCTCTCTCTCTCTCCACCCCCTCCCTCTTCTCTCTCTCTCCTCCACCCCTCCCTCTTCTCTCTCTCTCTCCTCCACCCCTCCCTCTTCTCTCTCTCTCTCCTCCACCCCTCCCTCTTCTCTCTCTCTCTCCTCCACCACGACCATGTATCATTGACCACACTCTGTAGGCTTAGTGTCAATACACTTAATCACAACTTCAGTGTCGACACAAATTGGGTCGCTGATGTGAGGGTCTGTTATCCGCATTTGTGTCTGAAGTCTGAATTTCAGCTGTCAGGTGTTTTGTGTCGGTTTTGGTCGCTGATGTGAGGGTCTGTTATCCGCATTTGTGTCTGAAGTCTGAATTTTCTGCAGTCAGGTGTTTGTGTCGGTTTGGGACTCCAATCGTGCTCCATGTCCATCTGTGTCCCTGAATGTCCTTTATCTCTCAACTTGGCCTGCCTGTCCTCCTCCTCCTACTCCTTCTCCTCCTTCTCTTCCTCCTCCTCTCAAAAATGTTGATTATTAAAAAGATGCCATTTTTTAAATTATGCAAAGTAAAAATTAATAATTTTGTTGGTAAACCAGATGGTTGGCAAGGCGTTGAGAGTTTCTTTGGCTATGAATAACCCTGGCGGTGGCATGGGGGACATTTTGGGAAGGGTTTTTGGGCTGGGACGCCCTCGCTCCGCCTCAGGCACTTCTTCTTCCTACCTTTCTCTCCACCCCGGGCAGAAACAACAGGATGAATGGAAAGACATTTAGTACAGACTGTTAATACAAACTGATGAACCTGTGAACTTGCTACGCTGATCCTCAGCACGAGGGCCCCACAAGGGTGCGTGCTCAGCCCCCTCCTGTACTCCCTGTTCACCCATGACTGCGTGGCCACGCACTTCTCCAACTCAATCATCAGGTTTGCAGACGACACAACAGTAGTAGGCCTGATTACCAACAATGATGAGACAGCCTACAGCGAGGAGGGGACGGCCCTGGTGGAGTGGTGCCAGGTAAATAACCTTTCCTTCAACGTTAACAAAACAAAAGGAGCTGATTGTGGACTTCAGGAGATAGCAGAAAGCAGGTTTTCATCAAGGATCTTTGCTCCGTTCATCTTTCCCTTGATCCTGACTATTCTCCCAGTCCATGCCGCTGAAAAACATCCCCACAGCCTGATGCTGCCACCACCATGCTCCACTGTAGGGATGGTGCCAGGTGTCCTCCAGACATGATGCTGCCACCACCATGCTTCACCGTAGGGATGGCGCCAGGTGTCCTCCAGATATGATGCTGCCACCACCATGCTTCACCGTAGGGATGGTGCCAGGTGTCCTCCAGATATGACGCTGCCACCACCATGCTCCACCTGGAGGGATGGTGCCAGGTGTCCTCCAGACATGACGCTGCCACCACCATGCTTCCCCGTAGGGATGGTGCCAGGTGTCCTCCAGACATGATGCTACTACCACCATGCTTCACCGTAGGGATGGTGCCAGGTGTCCTCCAGACATGATGCTGCCACCACCATGCTTCACCGTAGGGATGGTGCCAGGTGTCCTCCAGACATGATGCTGCCACCACCATGCTTCACCATAGGGATGGTGCCAGGTTTCCTCCAGATGTGACGGTTGGCATTCAGACCAAAGAGTTAAATCTTGGCCTTTAGGTGCCTTTTGGCAAATTCCAAGTGGGCTGTCATGTGCCTTTCACTGAGGAGCGGCTCCCATCTGGCCACTCTAACATAAAGGCCTGATTGATGGAGTGCTGCAGAGATGGTTGTCCTTCTGGAAGGTTCTCCCATCTCCTCAGAGGAACTCTGGAGCTCTGTCAGAGTGACCATTGGGTTCTTGGTCACCTCCCTGACCAAGGCCCTTGTCCCCAGATTGCTCAGTTTGGTCGGGCGGCCAGCTCTAGGAAGAGTCTTAGTGGTTCCAAATGATGGAGGCGACTGTGTTCTTGGGGACCTTCAATGTTCCAGATCTGTGCCTCGACAAAATCATGTCTACAGGCAATTCCTTCGACCTCATGGCTTGGTTTTTGCTATGATATGCACTATCAACTGTGGGACCTTTTATAGACAGGTGTGTGCCTTTCCAAATCATGACCAATCAATTGAATTTACCACAGGTGGACTCCAATCAAGTTGTAGAAACATCTCAAGGATGATCAATGGGAACATGAGGCAGCTGAGTAAAATTTAGAGTCTCACAGCAGAGGTTGTCACCACCAAAATAAGATATTTCAGTTTTTTACATTTTTAATACATGCAGAAATGTCTACAAACCTGTTTTCGCTTTGTCATTATGGGTTATTGTGTGTAGATTGATGAGGAAAACCCTTTTTCCCCATGCATTTTAGAATAAGGCTGTAACGTAACAAGATGTGGAAAATGTCAAGGGGTCTGAATTATTTCCTAATGCCCTGTATATATTCATATTCTGGACTGTATATATTCATATTCTGGACTGTATATATTCATATTCTGGACTGTATATATTCATATTCTGGACTGTATATATTCATATTATGGACTGTATATATTCATATTCTGGACTGTATATATTCATATTCTGGACTGTATATATTCATATTCTGGACTGTATATATTCATATTCTGGACTGTATATATTCATATTCTGGACTGTATATATTCATATTATGGACTGTATATATTCATATTCTGGAATGTATATATTCATATTATGGACTGTATATATTCATATTATGGACTGTATATATTCATATTCTGGACTGTATATATTCATATTCTGGACATTGCTTGTTGTGATATTTCTTGGTTTCGTTCTTTAAATGTTTTAAGGAGTTGTGTGTATTGTTTGGTAATGCTTGGTACTGCTGCACTGTTAGCCCTAGAAACATAAGCATCTGCAAAATATGTCTATGTAACCAGTAACATTTGATTTGATTTGAAAGTCAGGGAAGGGAACCACATTACACAGCAAACACAGTCAAATATAACTTTTACTACGTGATGAAGTCTTGATTTGCTCTAAACAGCCAGTGGAAGGTTACATCTGTCAAAACATTAACAGAGAGAACCTGCATCCCCCACTCATCATGTTCTGCCATCTGGTAGCCTATTGTTTTTAGCATTTAGCATTTAGCCAGGTTGCTAATCTAACCACGATGCCATAGCAACAACCCACCGGGTGGTCAGTTTTGACATTGTGAGTCAGCTTAAAACCTAGGTCACACTAGCTGTCACGCACGCACGCACACACACACACAATTAGGCAGGCTATACTGGCTACAGAGTTTTCAAGCTACAGGCAGGAGAGGCAGGCAACTGGCAGGGAAGCAGGCTACTGGCAGGGAAGCAGGCTACTGGCAGGAAAGCAGGCTACATTCAGGAAAGCAGGCTACTGGCAGGGAAGCAGGCTACTGGCAGGGAAGCAGGCTACTGGCAGGAAAGCAGGCTACTGGCAGGGAAGCAGGCTACTGGCAGGGAAGCAGGCTACTGGCAGGAAAGCAGGCTACTGGCAGGAAAGCAGGCTACTGGCAGGGAAGCAGGCTACTGGCAGGGAAGCAGGCTACTGGCAGGGAAGCAGGCTACTGGCAGGAAAGCAGGCTACAGACAGGAAAGCAGGCTACAGGCAGGAAAGCAGGCTCATGAGATGAGCCTGTGCTTCTCACATCGTTCTATAATCTGTGTTCTGTTCCTTAACCAACATTCAGAGCTCAGAGCTCAGCACACAGGCCAAGACAGGAGGGATGGAGAGGAGGAGAGGAGGAGACAGGAGGGATGGAGAGGAGGAGAGGAGGAGACAGGAGGGTATAGGAGAGGAGAGGAGGAGACAGGAGGGGAAAGGAGAGGAGAGGATGGAGGGATTATGCCTTTGCGTTTCTGTTCCTTCCTCTCTTCATCTCTCTCGCTCTAATCCCCCTCTCCCTCTCTCTAATTCTTTCCCCTATTCTCCCTCGTTCTGTATCTCCTCCGTGCTATTTGGGTCCACTACGCAGTAATATTAACCTGGTTGCCTTAGTACCATTGATCTGTGATGAGAGGGGGTCAGAAATAGAAAGGAAATATGAAGCTAGAACCAACCTCTATTTAACCAGGGAATCCTGTTGAAATGAACACTTACAATATAACTAAATATGAAGCTAGAACCAACCTCTGTTTAACCAGGGAATCCTGTTGAAATGAACACTTACAATATAACTAAATATGAAGCTCGAACCAACCTCTATTTAACCAGGGAGTCCCGTTGAAATTAACACTTACAATATAACTAAATATGAAGCTAGAACCAACCTCTATTTAACCAGGGAATCCCGTTACAATATAATATAATTACAATATAACTAAATGTAGACAAAATATAGACCAACATTTAAAACCCCCAAATTGATATTTATTTACAGTAGCTCAATGGCTTAAGTTCTTCATTCCATTAGTGAGACTCCGGACTGCTAGAGATTGTGTCTTTGGTGTTAGCCACCTTCACCACCAGTCAGTCCCGCTAGTGACATCAGATCACCACGTGACCCTATGTGACCTCTGAGGTTGTTAATCCATCTGTCTCAGCAGCCCATCCTGAAGGTGATGTGAAGGAAGACACGCAGTGAGGTTAAATATACCAGAGATTCAGACTGGACATTCCCCTGCAGTGAGGTTAAATATACCAGAGATTCAGACTGGACATTCCCCTGTAGTGAGGTTAAATATACCAGAGATTCAGACTGGACATTCCCCTGTAGTGAGGTTAAATATACCAGAGATTCAGACTGGACATTCCCCTGTAGTGAGGTTAAATATACCAGAGATCCAGACTGGACATTCCCCTGCAGTGAGGTTAAATATATCAGAGATCCAGACTGGACATTCCTCTGCAGTGAGGTTAAATATATCAGAGATTCAGACTGGACATTCCCTTGCAGTGAGGTTAAATATACCAGAGATTCAGACTGGACATTCCTCTGCAGTGAGGTTAAATATACCAGAGATTCAGACTGGACATTCCTCTGCAGTGAGGTTAAATATACCAGAGATTCAGACTGGACATTCCTCTGCAGTGAGGTTAAATATACCAGAGATTCAGACTGGACATTCCCCTGTAGTGAGGTTAAATATACCAGAGATCCAGACTGGACATTCCCCTGTAGTGAGGTTAAATATATCAGAGATCCAGACTGGACATTCCCCTGTAGTGAGGTTAAATATACCAGAGATCCAGACTGGACATTCCCCTGTAGTGAGGTTAAATATACCAGAGATTCAGACTGGACATTCCCCTGCAGTGAGGTTAAATATATCAGAGATTCAGACTGGACCCCCCCCCCCACAAACACACACACACACAGCACACACCCACAAAGCCAACTAGGCCATGTTGAAGAGCACCGCATAGCTGATCAGAGCAGTCTAATCCCTCCTGTATGGGGTCAGAGAGGGGACATCTTGTCTGGGGTCAGAGAGGGTACATCCTTCCTGTCTGGGGTCAGAAAGGGGCCATCCTTCCTGTCTGGGGTTCTTCTCCAAATGAGTCTGGATCTGAGAACCTCCCCTATGATTTCTAGAACGCAAACACATTCTGATTGGTCCCAGAAACCGATGGCCAGAACACACGTGGGTAAAGTAGCATTGTTAATATTCTTCATTGGCTTTAATACTCTGATTGGCCAGAACACACGTGGGTAAAGTAGCATTGTTAATATTCTTCATTGGCTTTAATACTCTGATTGGCCAGAACACACGTGGGTAAAGTAGCATTGTTAATATTCTTCATTGGCTTTAATACTCTGATTGGCCAGAACACACGTGGGTAAAGTAGCATTGTTAATATTCTTCATTGGCTTTAATACTCTGATTGGCCAGAACACACGTGGGTAAAGTAGCATTGTTAATATTCTTCATTGGCTTTAATACTCTGATTGGCCAGAACACACGTGGGTAAAGTAGCATTGTTAATATTCTTCATTGGCTTTAATACTCTGATTGGCTTGTTTTGTACAACACCCCTCATTTTGACATCACCACAAATGACTTCAATGACGGCCGTCTCAGACTGAGTACGTAGCGAACATAGAGGAAGAATTCAGTTGGAGTCGCCAGGCAACAGGAAAGATACTGCTGACCCATAGCTGACAGTCAAATCAAAACAAATGTTATTCGTCACGTGCGCGGAATACAACAGGTGGACTGTAGACCTTACCGTGACATGCTTACTTACAAGCGATTCATCAACAATGCAGTTCAAGAAATAGAGTTTAGCCCCGACCCCTTACCCCCGACCCCTTACCCCCGACCCCTTACCCCGCCCCCTTACCCCCGACCCCTTACCCCCGACCCCTTACCCCGACCCTTTACCCCGATCCCTTACCACCGACCCCTTAACACCGACCCCTTAACACCGACCCCTTACCCCTGACCCCTTACCACCGACCCCTTACCCCCGACCCCTTACCACCGACCCCTTACCACCGACCCTTACCACCGACCCCTTACCCCCGACCCCTTACCACCGACCCCTTACCACCGATCCCTTACCCCCGACCCCTTACCACCGACCCCTTACCACCGACCCCTTACCACCGACACCTTACCCCCGACCCCTAGGAAGATGTAGACCATACGTCAGTGTTAGCTGCTTCTGGTCCAGGTGGGGAATCTGCAATAAGGACTGGATATAGGAAGATGATACAGGAAGAGGAAGACATTAAATCTGGGGTGGCAGGGTAGCCTAGTGGTTAGAGCGTTGGACTAGTAACCGGAACGGTTGCTAGTCCAAACCACCGAGCTGACAAGGTACAAATCTGTGGTTCTGCCCCTGAACAGGCAGTTAACCCACTGTTCCTAGGCCAGTTAACCCCCTGTTCCTAGGCCAGTTAACCCCCTGTTCCTAGGCCAGTTAACCCACTGTTCCTAAGCCAGTTAACCCACTGTTCCTAGGCCAGTTAACCCACTGTTCCTAGGCCAGTTAACCCAACGTTCATAGGCCGTTATTGAAAATAAGAATTGGTCCTTAACTGACTTGCCTAGTTAAATAAAGGTTAAATAAAAAAAATTACAAAAAAATCAATGCGCAAGTGAAATGAAAAACCACCTTTCCTCTACAGTTGTTACAGAAACCAAGCAATGCCCGTCATTCCAAGAAGATCTCAGATTTGATTAAGGGATCATTCAGTGGATGTACCTGGTCACGGAAATCCGTCCACAATCCAATTTATTTTTAAGATCATAACAATGACACTGAGGGAATACCAGGAAATGTTCTCACTCTCTCCCCCCCCTCTCTTTCACTCTCTCGCCCTCTCTCTTTCTCTCCTCTCTTTCACTCTCTCGCCCTCTCTCTCTCTCCCCCGGCTCTCTCTCTCTCGCTCTCTCTCGCTCTCTCCCCCGGCTCTCTCTCTCTCTCTCTCTCTCTCTCTCTCTCTCTCTCTCTCTCTCTCTCTCTCTCTCTCTCTCTCTCTCTCTCTCTCTCTCTCTCTCTCTCTCTCTCTCTCTCTCAGTGTGTTAAGCCTCCATTCTAGAGCCAACAACAATGGGATTAGTGGGTGATAGTGTGTATTGAGCAGGGGAGCTACACAGCAACACCTTTACTTTGAAAACACACTTTCACCCTTATACTGTAGCTGTTGATATTCTATCAACACGTCAGCTTTATCTGGAAGGTTCTGTGGGGTGTGAGGTAGTGGGTGTGGTATGATTTGGGGATCTGTGGGGTGTGAGGTAGTGGGTGTGGTATGATTTGGGGTTCTGTGGGGTGTGAGGTAGTGGGTGTGATATGATTTGGGGTTCTGTGGGGTGTGAGGTAGTGGGTGTGATATGATTTGGGGTTCTTTGGACTAATATAAGGTTGCCGTTTCAGTGAACCGTGTGGCTGTGTGGCTGTGAGTACAGTGTTATAGTTCAGTTCTAACTTGTTGTTGGGGATGTGTCATTATTTACCCTTTTGGTTTCTTACAGGAGAGAGTTTTCAGAGCTTTTGGAGAAGTATGGATCCAGCAGTAGTACTGGGTCAACACGCAACTCTCCCATCCAGCATGGTAGGACCTCCCTCCTCCCTCCATGTCCACATGGTAGGACCTCCTCCTCCCTCCAAGTCCACATGGTAGGACCTCCCTCCTCCCTCTATGTCCACATGGTAGGACCTCCTCTATGTCCACATGGTAGGACCTCCCTCCTCCCTCTATGTCCACATGGTAGGACCTCCTCCTCGCTCCCTGTCCACATGGTATAACACAACTCTCCCATCCAGCATGGTAGGACCTCCCTCCTCCCTCTATGTCCACATGGTATGTCCTGTCTCCCCCCTCGATTTCAACAAGGTATAACACCCACAAATACTGTATATGTCCTGTCTCCCCCCTCTATTTCACACACACGCACACACACACACACACACACACACACACACACACACACACACACACACACACACACACACACACACACACACACACACACACACACACACACACACACACGGCTCTGTAAAAAAGGAGCGAATAACATTGTAGACATTTCTTAAAGGCTGACATTAGTTTTGCGTTGTAATGTTCAAATCAAAGACATCTATATAAGCACGGTAACATCCCTTCTGTAAGACAGGCAATTTCTGTTCCTGTCCGTTTCCTTTTGGATTTCAGGGCTAAGAAATAAATAGCATCGGGCAGCATGCAGAGTATTATTTAGCGCTTAGAGGAGATCAAGCTTCCTAAACTAAACACTTGTCAGAAAGCGCTATATGAAGTCCAGGGGCAGCGTCTCTCTACTCCCATCCAGCGTTTAATAGGATATCTGTAGAGGCAGGAAACTGACTGAGGGGTCAGTCCTCTTTCATCATGTAGTAGCACCTATTTACACTGCCCTCTGGTGGAACGTCTGGAGACCCTGTTCACATCCCAAGACCCTGTTACCTGTCTCTAGCTGTTCCCTGTCTCTAGCTGTTCTCTGTCTCTAGCTGTTCCCTGTCTCTAGCTGTTCTCTGTCTCTAGCTGTTCTCTGTCTCTAGCTGTTCCCTGTCTCTAACTGTTCCCTGTCTCTAACTGTTACCTGTCTCTAACTGTTCCCTGTCTCCAACTGTGACCTGTCTCTAGCTGTTCCCCGTCTCTAGCTGTTCCCTGTCTCTAGCTGTTCCCTGTCTCTAGCTGTTCCCTGTCTCTAACTGTTCCCTGTCTCTAACTGTTACCTGTCTCTAACTGTTCCCTGTCTCTAACTGTGACCTGTCTCTAGCTGTTCCCCGTCTCTAGCTGTTCCCTGTCTCTAGCTGTTCCCTGTCTCTAGCTGTTCCCCGTCCCAAACTGTTCCCTGTCTCTAGTTGTTCCCTGTCTCTAGTTGTTCCCTGTCTCTAGCTGTTCCCTGTCTCTAGCTGTTCCCTGTCTCTAGCTGTTCCCGGTCTCTAACTGTTCCCTGTCTCTAACTTTTCCCTGTCTCTAACTGTTCCCTGTCTCTAGCTGTTCCCTGTCTCTAGCTGTTCACTGTCTCTAGCTGTTCACTGTCTCTAGCTGTTCCCTGTCTCTAGCTGTTCCCTGTCTCTAGCTGTTCCCTGTCTCTAGCTGTTCCCTGTCTCTAGCTGTTCCCCGTCTCTAGCTGGTCCCCGTCTCTAGCTATTCCCCGTCTCTAGCTGTTCCCCGTCTCTAACTGTTCCCCGTCTCTAGCTGTTCCCCGTCTCTAGCTGTTCCCCGTCTCTAGCTGTTCCCTGTCTCTAGCTGTTCCCTGTCTCTAACTGTTCCCTGTCTCTAACTGTTCCCTGTCTCTAACTGTTCCCTGTCTCTAGCTGTTCCCTGTCTCTAGCTGTTCCCTGTCTCTAGCTGTTCCCTGTCTCTAGCTGTTCCCTGTCTCTAGCTGTTCCCTGTCTCTAACTGTTACCTGTCTCTAGCTGTTCCCTGTCTCTAACTGTTCCCTGTCTCTAACTGTTACCTGTCTCTAGCTGTTCCCTGTCTCTAACTGTTCCCTGTCTCTAACTGTTACCTGTCTCTAGCTGTTCCCAGTCTCTAACTGTGACCTGTCTCTCCTCCTTTCTAAGCAGGCAGATATCTGGACAGCACATCGTCCGGGTCCTCGTCACGCTCCCAGAGTCCTTTGCTTTTGAGTCCTGCTGGCTCTCAGAGCACCTACAACAACCCTCTACTGCGCTCCCTCAGGTATAGCTATTGTAGCTAATTCAGGGGTAGCTCCGACTGGGACTCAACCGGGTCCAGGGACTGTCAACCCAACACCTTAGCCGCTACGCCAAGAGATCCAAACCTCTTGACAAGGAGGCCAGGAGTTGTGTTCATCTCACTACAATATAGTACAGTTCAACCTTTGATGTTGATGTATCTACCATATGAATGGGTTGTACAGTCAGTTCACCTGTAGGTTTACCTGTTAGTTCACCTGTCAGTTCACCTGTCAGTTCACCTGACAGTTCACCTGTCTGTTCACCTGTTAGTTCACCTGTCAGTTCACCTGTCTGTTCACCTGTAGGTTTACCTGTCAGGTCACCTGTCTGTTCACCTGTCAGTTCACCTGTCAGTTCACCTGTTAGTTCACCTGTCAGTTCACCTGTCAGTTCACCTGTAGGTTTACCTGTAGGTTTACCTGTTAGTTCACCTGTCAGTTCACCTGTTAGTTCATCTGTCAGTTCACCTGTTAGTTCACCTGTTAGTTCACCTGTCTGTTCACCTGTAGGTTTACCTGTTAGTTCACCTGTCAGTTCACCTGTTAGTTCACCTGTCTTTTCACCTGTAGGTTTACCTGTTAGTTCACCTGTCTGTTCACCTGTAGGTTCACCTGTTAGTACACCTGTTAGTTACCTGTTAGTTCACCAGACAGTTCACCTGTTAGTTCACCTGTGTTGCTGTAACTGGGTGTGTATTTGAGAGAGTTTGTATGTGTCTGTCTGTCTTACAGTATGTAATATGTCCTCCTCCTGTCTCCAGTCACCCAGGAGAGGGTGTGTATTTGAGAGAGTTTGTACGTGTCTGTCTGTCTTACAGTATGTAATATGTCCTCCTCCTGTCTCCAGTCACCCAGGAGAGGGTGTGATCCAGCTGATCTCTGTAGCCCGCTCCTCTAGTCTGGGCATCGCCATCGGCGGAGGCTCCAATAGGCCGGACGGCCCTGCGGTCTTCATCCAGGAGGTTCTGTCTGGGGAGACTGCCACAGGGTGAGTCACAGGGTGGAGAAACCCTTCTCATAGATTCACCTCATAACAGATACTGTAGTCATAGTTACCTCCACTGGGATGAAATGAACCAGACTCACACCACTGGTAGAACCAGTCAACGATGAATATGGAAGAGTTACATTAGACATGTCCACATGGTAACGTCAATCTGCTGTACTTAGAAATGGAGTTACATTAGACATGTCGACATGGTAACGTCAATCTGCTCTACTTAGACATGGAGTTACATCAGACATGTTGACATGGTAACGTCAATCTGCTCTACTTAGACATGGAGTTACATTAGACATGTCGACATGGTATGATCAATCTACTCATGCTTGGGCAGCAGGTTACATTAGACATGTCGGTAAATCAATCTGCTCTACTTAGACATGGAGTTATTAGACATGTCCACATGGTAACGTCAATCTGCTATACTTAGACATGGAGTTACATTAGACATGTCGACGAAAAGAAAGAAGAAAGAAAGAAGAAGAAGAAAGAAAAAACGTCAATCTATCTACTTAGACATGGAGTTACATCAGACATGTCGACATGGTAACGTCAATCTACTCTACTTAGACATGGAGTTACATTAGACATGTCGACATGGTAACGTCAATCTGCTGTACTTAGACATGGAGTTACATTAGACATGTCGACATGGTAACGCCAATCTGCTCTACTTAGACATGGAGTTACATCAGACATGTTGACATGGACAATGCTCTACTTAGACATGGAGTTACATTAACATGTCCATGGTAACTTCAATCTGCTGTACTTAGACATGGAGTTACATTAGACATGTCGACATGGTAACGTCAATCTGCTCTACTTAGACATGGAGTTACATTAGACATGTCCACATGGTAACGTCAATCTGCTCTACTTAGACATGGAGTTACATTAGGCATGTCGACATGGTAACGTCAATCTGCTCTACTTAGACATGGAGTTACATTAGACATGTCGACATGGTAACATCAATCTGCTGTACTTAGAAATGGAGTTACATTATGACATGGTAACATCAATCTGCTCTACTTAGACATGGTTACATTAACGACATGGTATCAATCTGCTGTACTTAGACATGGAGTTACATTATGGAGTTACATTAGGCATGTCGACATGGTAACGTCAATCTGCTGTACTTAGAAATGGAGTTACATTAGACATGTCGACATGGTAACGTCAATCTGCTGTACTTAGAAATGGAGTTACATTAGACATGTCGACATGGTAACGTCAATCTGCTGTACTTAGACATGCAGTTACATTAGGCATGTCGACATGGTAACGTCAATCTGCTGTACTTAGACATAGAGTTACATTAGACATGTCGACATGGTAACGTCAATCTGCTGTACTTAGACATGGAGTTAGGCATGTCGACACACCATGCTGACCAATGGTTTAAAGCCGTTCCTATCGCCTCTGACCAGAACATCGGCCCTCATTTTCTGTTAATTTCCAAATAACACTTCATATTGAAACTGCACAACCAGCCCCGTTGGTCAACAGCCAGCAGGGTGGTCTCTTAACAGACCTCAACCAGCCCCGTTTGTCAACAGCCAGCAGGGTGGTCTCTTAACAGACCTCAACCAGCCCCGTTGGTCAACGGTCAGCAGGGTGGTCTCTTAACAGACCTCAACCAGCCTCGTTGGTCAACAGCCAGCAGGGTGGTCTCTTAACAGACCTCAACCAGCCCCGTTGGTCAACGGTCAGCAGGGTGGTCTCTTAACAGACCTCAACCAGCCTCGTTGGTCAACAGTCAGCAGGGTGGTCTCTTAACAGACCTCAACCAGCCCCGTTGGTCAACAGTCAGCAGGGTGGTCTCTTAACAGACCTCAACCAGCCCCGTTGGTCAACAGTCAGCAGGGTGGTCTCTTAACAGAACTCAACCAGCCCCGTTGGTCAACAGTCAGCAGGGTGGTCTCTTAACAGACCTCAACCAGCCCCGTTGGTCAACAGTCAGCAGGGTGGTCTCTTAACAGACCTCAACCAGCCCCGTTGGTCAACAGCCAGCAGGGTGGTCTCTTAACAGACCTCAACCAGCCCCGTTGGTCAACAGTCAGCAGGGTGGTCTCTTAACAGACCTCAACCAGCCCCGTTGGTCAACAGTCAGCAGGGTGGTCTCTTAACAGACCTCAACCAGCCCCGTTGGTCAACAGTCAGCAGGGTGGTCTCTTAACAGACCTCAACCAGCCCCGTTGGTCAACGGTCAGCAGGGTGGTCTCTTAACAGACCTCAACCAGCCCCTGCTGCTGTTAGCCATTCATCTTTGTGATGTGTCAATAAAGCTCAGCTATAAAGGAACTGTCCTCTCTTGACTGGCCCTCTTCACACCAAGGTGTTGACACAACACTGTTAGAAGTATATAACTACTGGACCTCTTCACACCAAGGTGTTGACACACCACTGTGTTAGAAGTATATAACTACTGGACCTCTTCACACCAAGGTGTTGACACGACACTGTTAGAAGTATATAACTACTGGACCTCTTCACACCAAGGTGTTGACACGACACTGTGTTAGAAGTATATAACTACTGGACCTCTTCACACCAAGGTGTTGACACGACACTGTTAGAAGTATATAACTACTGGACCTCTTCACACCAAGGTGTTGAGACGACACTGTGTTAGAAGTATATAACTACTGGACCTCTTCACACCAAGGTGTTGACACGACACTGTGTTAGAAGTACGCTACACTGTTCTCCTGCCTAATGTTGCAACCGTTTCACTCCTAAATGAGAAATGCATTCACACATCTGGAGATTGCTTTGCAGGAAGAAGAAGCTCCAACACACTGTCTTTACAAAGTTTCACAAGCAACAGTAACCAGTAACGTCTGTCCTGTTCAACTGTCTTGCTGGATGGGAGACAGACAGCGTGAGGTTACCAGTATAGTCTGTCCTGTTTAACTGGATGGGAGACAGACAGCGTGAGGTTACCAGTATAGTCTGTCCTGTTCAACTGTCTTGCTGGATGGGAGACAGACAGCGTGAGGTTACCAGTATAGTCTGTCCTGTTTAACTGGATGGGAGACAGACAGCGTGAGGTTACCAGTATAGTCTGTCCTGTTTAACTGAATGGGAGACAGACAGCGTGAGGTTACCAGTATAGTCTGTCCTGTTCAACTGGATGGGAGACAGACAGCGTGAGGTTACCAGTAATGTCTGTCCTGTTTAACTGGATGGGAGACAGACAGCGTGAGGTTACCAGTATAGTCTGTCCTGTTTAACTGGATGGGAGACAGACAGCGTGAGGTTACCAGTATAGTCTGTCCTGTTTAACTGGATGGGAGACAAGCAGCGTGAGGTTACCAGTAATGTCTGTCCTGTTTAACTGGATGGGAGACAGACAGCGTGAGGTTACCAGTAACATCTGTCCTGTTTAACTGGATGGGAGACAGACAGCGTGAGGTTACCAGTATAGTCTGTCCTGTTCAACTGGATGGGAGACAGACAGCGTGAGGTTACCAGTATAGTCTGTCCTGTTTAACTGGATGGGAGACAGACAGTGTGAGGTTACCAGTATAGTCTGTCCTGTTTAACTGGATGGAAGACAGACAGCGTGAGGTTACCAGTATAGTCTGTCCTGTTCAACTGGATGGGAGACAGACAGCGTGAGGTTACCAGTATAGTCTGTCCTGTTTAACTGGATGGGCGACAGACAGCGTGAGGTTACCAGTATAGTCTGTCCTGTTTAACTGGATGGGAGACAGACAGCGTGAGGTTACCAGTATAGTCTGTCCTGTTTAACTGGATGGGCGACAGACAGCGTGAGGTTACCAGTATAGTCTGTCCTGTTTAACTGGATGGGCGACAGACAGCGTGAGGTTACCAGTATAGTCTGTCCTGTTTAACTGGATGGGCGACAGACAGCGTGAGGTTACCAGTATAGTCTGTCCTGTTTAACTGGATGGGAGACAGACAGCGTGAGGTTACCAGTATAGTCTGTCCTGTTTAACTGGATGGGCGACAGACAGCGTGAGGTTACCAGTATAGTCTGTCCTGTTTAACTGGATGGGCGACAGACAGCGTGAGGTTACCAGTATAGTCTGTCCTGTTTAACTGGATGGGCGACAGACAGCGTGAGGTTACCAGTATAGTCTGTCCTGTTTAACTGAATGGGAGACAGACAGCGTGAGGTTACCAGTATAGTCTGTCCTGTTTAACTGGATGGGAGACAGACAGCGTGAGGTTACCAGTATAGTCTGTCCTGTTTAACTGGATGGGAGACAGACAGCGTGAGGTTACCAGTATAGACTGTCCTGTTTAACTGGATGGGAGACAGACAGCGTGAGGTTACCAGTATAGTCTGTCCTGTTTAACTGGATGGGAGACAGACAGCGTGTGGTTACCAGTATAGTCTGTCCTGTTTAACTGGATGGGCGACAGACAGCGTGAGGTTACCAGTATAGTCTGTCCTGTTTAACTGGATGGGAGACAGACAGCGTGTGGTTACCAGTGCTGTAACTTGGCGTTACCAGGAGTCAGACAGAGTGTTGGTTACCCTCCTGGGGAGACAGAGAGACAAATCTAGAGACAGAGAGACAGAGCTAGAGACAGAGAGACAAATCTAGAGACAGAGAGACAGAGCTAGAGACAGAGAGACAGAGCTAGAGTCAGAGAGACAACACTAGAGACAGAGAGACAAAGCTAGAGACAGAGAGACAACGCTAGAGACAGAGAGACAAAGCTAGAGACAGAGAGACAGAGCTAGAGACAGAGAGACAACGCTAGAGACAGAGAGACAAAGCTAGAGACAGAGAGACAGAGCTAGAGACAGAGAGACAGATTTAGAGACAGAGAGGGCGAGAGAGAGAGAGTTAGAGACAGAGAGGGCGAGAGAGAGAGAGAGAGAGGGGTGAAGAAAAAGAGCGAGACAGAGACAGTGGTATGGAGAGAGACGGGGGATGGAGAGGGTTGGAGAGAGAGAATGATAAAGTGATGCAGACTGCTTCCCCATTAGCTCAAGTGTGAAGGGGACGAGTCAGAGTCCCCACAGTCCCCTGAGCAGCAGGACAGGACAGACACACAGACTGTGAAGGTCAGCCCTTTAGGACTCTGCTTACGTAGGCCATCACCCTGTCCCCTTGACCTCTACCTCCCTACCGTCTAGCCTCTACCACCCCCACAACACTCCCTGTTCCCCTGACCTCTACCTCCCTACCATCTAGCCTCTACCACCCCCAAAGCACTCCCTGACCTCTACTTCTCTACCATCTAGCCTCTACCACCCCCACATCACTCCCTGTTCCCCTGACCTCTACCTCTCTACCATCTAGCTTCTACCACCCCCAAAGCACTCCCTGACCTCTACCTCCCTACCATCTAGCCTCTACCACCCCCAAAGCACTCCCTGACCTCTACTTCTCTACCATCTAGCCTCTACCACCCCCAAAGCACTCCCTGTCCTGTTCCCCATCTGCCCACTCCCAGAAATATGACACTGATAGGAAAAGGTGAGAGGAGAAGGGGAGGATGGGGCAGGGCAGGGTGTGAGGGAATAGATGAGGCTTGTCCATATTCCAAACCTCTCTGGAAAGCTGACACTAATGGAGGGTGGAGGATGGGGTGGGCAGGATGGGAAGGCTTGTCCATATTCCAAACCTCTCTGGAAAGCTGACACTAATGGAGGGGGAGGATGGGGTGGGCAGGATGGGAAGGCTTGTCCATATTCCAAACCTCTCTGGAAAGCTGACACTAATGGAGGGGGCAGGATGGGGTGGGCAGGATGGGAAGGCTTGTCCATATTCCAAACCTCTCTGGAAAGCTGACACTAATGGAGGGGGGAGGATGGGGTGGGCAGGATGGGAAGGCTTGTCCATATTCCAAACCTCTCTGGAAAGCTGACACTAATGGAGGGGGAGGATGGGGTGGGCAGGATGGGAAGGCTTGTCCATATTCCAAACCTCTCTGGAAAGCTGACACTAATGGAGGGGAGGATGGGGTGGGCAGGATGGGAAGGCTTGTCCATATTCCAAACCTCTCTGGAAAGCTGACACTAATGGAGGGGGAGGATGGGGTGGGCAGGATGGGAAGGCTTGTCCATATTCCAAACCTCTCTGGAAAGCTGACACTAATGGAGGGGGGAGGATGGGGTGGGCAGGATGGGAAGGCTTGTCCATATTCCAAACCTCTCTGGAAAGCTGACACTAATGGAGGGGGGAGGATGGGGGTGGGCAGGATGGGAAGGGTTGTCCATGTTGCACCTTTCACCTGCAGTGTGATAGATGAGGTGACGATGTACAAAAAAATGCTGTCATTTCTAAACGTTTCACCCGATATGGATTTAAATACCCTCAAATGAAAGCTGACAGTCTGCACTTTAAAGCTCATAGTCATTGTTTGATTTCAAATCCAAACTTTTGAAGTATAGAGCCATAAGAAAAAAATCATGCTTCTCTGTCACAATAATTACTGAGGACACTGAATAATTACTGAAAATAAAGAGATGGAGACATACAGATGAAGTCAGAAGTTTACCTACACTTAGGTTGGAGTCATTAAACCTCGTTTTTCAACCACTCCACAAATTTTTTGTTAACAAACTATAAGTTTTGGCAAATCTGTTAGGACATCTACTTTGTGCATGACAAACCAAAATAGAACTTTTTGGTGGACAGGTGTCTTTTATACTGATAAAAAGTTCAAACAGGTGCCATTAATACAGGTAACGAGTGGAGGACAGAGGAGCCTCTTAAAGAAGTTACAGGTCTGTGAGAACCAGAAATCTTGCTTGTTTGTAGGTGACCAAATACTTATTTTCCACCATAATTTGCAAGTAAATTCATACAATGTGTGCTTTCCAGGATTTTTTTTCCTCTCATTTTGTCTCATAGTTGAAGTCTGTCATAGTTGAAGTCTGCCTACGATGGAAATTACAGGCCTCGCTCATCTTTTTTAAGTGAGAGAACTTGCACAATTGGTGGCTGACTAAATACTTTTTGCACTGTACATACATACATACATACATACATACATACATACATACATACATACATACATACATACATACATACATACATACATACATACATACATACATACATACATACATACATACATAGTGCTGCATCTCTGTCACCTGATATCTTTGTTCTAAATCAGTGTTTTCCAACCCTGGTCACCCAGTACCCCCAACCCTGGTCCTCCAGTATCACCAACCCTGGTCCTCCAGTACCCCCAACCCTGGTTCTCCAGTACCCCCAACCCTGGTCCTCCAGTACCCCCAACCCTGGTCTCCAGTACCCCCAACCCTGGTCCTCCAGTACCCCCAACCCTGGACCTCCTGTACCACCAAACCTAGTTCTCCAGTACCCCCAATCTTGGTCCTCCAGTACCAACAACAGCCCAAACCTGGTCCTCCAGTACCACCAACAGCCCAACCCTGGTCCCCCAGTACCACCAACAGCCCAACACTTGTCCTCGAGTACCCCCAACCCTGGTCCTCCAGTACCACCAACCCTGGTTCTCCAGTACCCCCAACCCTGGTTCTCCAGTACCCCCAACCCTGGTTCTCCAGTACCCCCAAAACTGGTTTTCCAGTACCCCCAACCCTGGTCCTCCAGTACCCCCAACCCTGGTTCTCCAGTACCCCCAACCCTGGTCCTCCAGTACCCCCAACCCTGGTCCTCCAGTACCCCCAACCCTGGTCCTCCAGTACCCCCAACCCTGGTCCTCCAGTACCCCCAACCCTGGACCTCCTGTACCACCAAACCTAGTTCTCCAGTACCCCCAATCTTGGTCCTCCAGTACCAACAACAGCCCAAACCTGGTCGTCCAGTACCACCAACAGCCCAACCCTGGTCCCCCAGTACCACCAACAGCCCAACACTTGTCCTCGAGTACCCCCAACCCTGGTCCTCCAGTACCACCAACCCTGGTCCTCCAGTACCCCCAACCCTGGTTCTCCAGTACCCCCAACCCTGGTCCTCCAGTACCCCCAACCCTGGTTTTCCAGTACCCCCAACCCTGGTCCTCCAGTACCACCAAACCTGGTCCTCCAGTACCCCCAAACCTGGTCCTCCTGTACCCCCAACCCTGGTCCTCCAGTACCCCCAACCCTGGTCCTCCAGTACCCCCAACCCTGGTCATCCAGTACCACCAACAGCCCAACCCTGGTCCTCCAGTATCATACCACCAACCCTGGTCCTCCAGCAGTACCCCCAACCCTGGTCCTCAGTACCCCCAACCCTGGTCCTCCAATACCCCCAACCCTGGTCCTCCAGTACCACCACTGGTCTCTTAATCTTGTGTGTCATGTATATTTTCCAAAGCCATGTAATGGGATGTAGAAGGATCAGAGGCTCTCTGCTCTGACATAGATTTTTCAGTTGTTTTCCTGAATGTTCTGATTCTAGAAGGTTCCATAGAACCTGTATGTTGTGATTCTAGAAGGTTCCATAGCACCTAAACATTCAGATTCTAGAAGGTTCCATAGAACCTGGGTGTTCTGATTCTAGAAGGTTCCATAGAACCTAAATGTTCTGATTCTAGAAGGATCCATAGAACCTGAACATTCTGATTCTAAAAGTTCCATACAACCTGGGTGTTCTGATTCTAGAAGGTTCCATAGAACCTGTATTTCCTGATTCTAGAAGGCTCCATAGAACCTAAACGTTCTGATTCTAGAAGGTTCCATAGAACCCCCAACCCTGGTCATCCAGTACCACCAACAGCCCAACCCTGGTCCTCCAGTACCACCAACGTCACAACCCTGGTCCTCCAGTACCGTACAACCAACCCTGGTAATCCAGTACCCCCAACCCTGATCCTCCAGTACCACCAACCCTGGTCCTCCAGTACCACCAACCCTGGTCCTCCAGTACCACCAACCCTGGTCCTCCAGTACCACCAACCCTGGTCCTCCAGTACCCCCAACCCTGGTCCTCCAGTACCCCCAACCCTGGTCCTCCAGTACCCCCAACCCTGGTCCTCTAGTACCACCAACCCTGGGCCTCCAGTACCACCAACCCTGGTCCTCCAGTACCACCAACCCTGGTCCTCCAGTACCCCCAACCCTGGTCCTCCAGTACCCCCAACCCTGGTCCTCCAGTACCCCCAACCCTGGTCCTCCAGTACCACCAACCCTGGGCCTCCAGTACCACCAACCCTGGTCCTCCAGTACCACCAACCCTGGTTTTCCAGTACCCCCAACCCTGATCCTCCAGTACCACCAACCCTGGTCCTCCAGTACCCCCAAACCTGGTCCTCCAGTACCCCCAACCCTGGTCCTCCAGTACCCCCAACCCTGGTCCTCCAGTACCCCCAACCCTGGTCATCCAGTACCACCAACAGCCCAACCCTGGTCCTCCAGTATCATAACACCAACCCTGGTCCTCCAGTACCCCCAACCCTGGTCCTCCAGTACCCCCAACCCTGGTCCTCCAGTACCCCCAACCCTGGTCCTCCAATACCCCCAACCCTGGTCCTCCAGTACCACCACTGGTCTCTTAATCTTGTGTGTCATGTATATTTTCCAAAGCCATGTAATGGGATGTAGAAGGATCAGAGGCTCTCTGCTCTGACATAGATTTTTCAGTTGTTTTCCTGAATGTTCTGATTCTAGAAGGTTCCATAGAACCTGTATGTTGTGATTCTAGAAGGTTCCATAGCACCTAAACATTCAGATTCTAGAAGGTTCCATAGAACCTGGGTGTTCTGATTCTAGAAGGTTCCATAGAACCTAAATGTTCTGATTCTAGAAGGATCCATAGAACCTGAACATTCTGATTCTAAAAAGTTCCATACAACCTGGGTGTTCTGATTCTAGAAGGTTCCATAGAACCTGGCTGTTCTGATTCTAGAAGGCTCCATAGAACCTAAACGTTCTGATTCTAGAAGGTTCCATAGAACCCCCAACCCTGGTCATCCAGTACCACCAACAGCCCAACCCTGGTCCTCCAGTACCACCAACGTCACAACCCTGGTCCTCCAGTACCGTACAACCAACCCTGGTAATCCAGTACCCCCAACCCTGATCCTCCAGTACCCCCAACCCTGGTCCTCCAGTACCACCAACCCTGGTCCTCCAGTACCCCCAACCCTGGTCCTCCAGTACCACCAACCCTGGTCCTCCAGTACCCCATCAGAACACGTTGTTATTGTAACCCTGGACATGCACACCTGATTCAACTGTTCAACTAATTGTCAAGCCTGCAATGAGTTGAATGGGGTTGTGTTTGTCCAGGGATACATTTAAACTGTGTAGAGTTGGAGCTTATTGGAGGACCAAGTTTGGGAAACAATGTACAGAGCCAGACCGTTTCCTAACCATGACACAGTGGTGTTAGAGCACAGAACTACAGAGCACACAGCCACAGCAGGCCCAGGACCACACTACACACAGACACAGCAGGCCCAGAATCACACAGCCACGGCAGGCCCAGAACCACAGAGAACACAGCCACGGCAGGCCCAGAACCACACAGCACACAGCCACAGCAGGCCCAGGACCACACAGCACACAGCCACGGCAGGCCCAGGACCACACAGCCACGGCAGGCCCAGAACCACAGAGAACACAGCCATGGCAATTGAACGAGCCAATTGTAAGCTGGGGATGATTAGGTGGTCGTGATGGTACGAGGACCAGATTGTGAATTTAACCAGGACACTGGGGTTAACACCCCTACTCTTACAGTATCTTTAGTGACCACAGAGAGTCAGGACACCAGTTTAACATCCCATCTGAAAGACAGCACCTTACACAGGACAATGTCCCCAATCACTGCCCTGGGGGATTGAGATATTTTTGGGGGAACCAGAGGAACGCGTGCCTCCTATTGGCCCTCCAACACCACTTCCAGCAGCATCTGGTCTCCCATCCAGGACCAACCCTGCTTAGCTTCAGAGGCAAGCCAGCAGTGGGATGTAGGGTGGTACGCTGCTGGGAAAGTACACGTGCAGCAACTAAAATCCCTTTTCAACTGTCAACATTCCCCCAGAATGGGAGGCTTAGCTGCTGTTAGCGGTGTCCTTGTGAAATACTGTAGAACAACAGGATACATGATGTTGAATGTAGTGACTCCTAAGAGGCTGTTGAACCAAATCCTAGTCATCAAACAGTAAAACATACAGCAGCTCCTTTCCTCAGCTAATGAATCATCCCCAGTCTAAGCACCTTAGAAATAACCCCAACACAATGTCTGCCTCGTTTCAAAGACCTACAGTACACGATGTGAGAGGAGCTCAGATGAGCTTTCTCTCTTACAGTAAAACCAGGTGTGTGTGTGTGTGTGTGTGTGTGTGTGTGTGTGTGTGTGTGTGTGTGTGTGTGTGTGTGTGTGTGTGTGTAGAGAGTGTATATGTTTGTGTGTGTGTGTATGTTAGTCTATGTGTGTGTGTGTGTGTGTGAGAGAGTGTATATGTTTGTGTGTGTGTGTATGTTAGTCTATGTGTGTGTGTGTGTGTGTGAGAGAGTGTATATGTTTGTGTGTGTGTGTGAGAGAGAGTGTATGTGTTTGTGTGCATGTGTATGTTAGTCTATGTGTGTGTGTGTGTGTGTCTTGGTTGGTGGTATGACAGTCATAGAGATGTTCTCTCCTATGGAAACAGCCCACCCTCTCCTCATCCCAATCCTGTCTCTGTCCTGCTGGTCTCTTAATCTTGTGTGTCATGTATATTTTCCAAAGCCATGTAATGGGATGTAGAAGGATCAGAGGCTCTCTGCTCTGACATAGATTTTTCAGTTGTTTTCCTGAATGTTGTGATTCTAGAAGGTTCCATAGAACCTGTATGTTGTGATTCTAGAAGGTTCCATAGAACCTGGGTGTTCTGATTCTAGAAGGTTCCATAGAACCTAAATGTTCTGATTCTAGAAGGATCCATAGAACCTGAACATTCTGATTCTAAAAGGTTCCATACAACCTGGGTGTTCTGATTCTAGAATGTTCCATAGAACCTGGCTGTTCTGATTCTAGAAGGCTCCATAGAACCTAAACGTTCTGATTCGAGAAGGTTCCATAGAACCTAAACATTCTGATTCTAGAAGGTTCCATAAAACCTGGATGCTGTGATTCTAGAAGGTTCCATAGCACCTAAACATTCAGATTCTAGAAGGTTCCATAGAACCTAAACGTTCTGATTCTAGAAGGTTCCATAGAACCTGGTGTTCTGATTCTAGAAGGTTCCATAGAACCTGGACGTTGTGATTCTAGAAGGTTCCATAGAGCCTAGACATTGGGATGCTAGAAGGTTCTATATTCCATTAGACCGCTCTGCCTCCTGGGGTGTCCCTGACGGTTAATGACAGTGGAGAGAGAATTCTCATATTACTGCTGATGGGATGTGTTGGCCGTTCTAGCTGTTAGAAAAGCTGCCCTCTGCTCACATTGTGCCAACATGCAGCATCATGTAGAACAGGACACCTGCATCGTTTGCTCTGCTCTGGCCTGTCTGTCTGCTCTGTCTGTCTCCTCTGGTCTGGCCTGCTCTGGTCTGTCTGTCTGCTCTGTCTGTCTGCTCTGTAGTCTGGCCTGCTACTGGCACTGTCTGTCTGCTCTGTCTGTTACACACTGTAGTCTACTGATGGACTGTATGTTACACACTGTAGTCTACTGATGGACTGAATGTTACACACTGTAGTCTACTGATGGACTGTCTGTTACATACTGTAGTCTACTGATGGACTGTATGTTACACACTGTAGTCTACTGATGGACTGTCTTACACACTGTAGTCTACTGATGGACTGTATGTTACACACTGTAGTCTACTGATGGACTGTATGTTACACACTGTAGTCTACTGATGGACTGTATGTTACACACTGTAGTCTACTGATGGACTGTATGTTACACACTGTAGTCTACTGATGGACTGTCTGATACACACTGTAGTCTACTGATGGACTGTCTTACACACTGTAGTCTACTGATGGACTGTATGTTACACACTGTAGTCTACTGATGGACTGTCTGTTACACACTGTAGTCTACTGATGGACTGTATGTTACACACTGTAGTCTACTGATGGACTGTATGATTACACACTGTAGTCTACTGATGGACTGTCTGTTACACACTGTAGTCTACTGATGGACTGTATGTTACACACTGTAGTCTACTGATGGACTGTCTTACACACTGTAGTCTACTGATGGACTGTATGTTACACACTGTAGTCTACTGATGGACTGTATGTTACACACTGTAGTCTACTGATGGACTGTATGTTACACACTGTAGTCTACTGATGGACTGTATGTTACACACTGTAGTCTACTGATGGACTGTCTGTTACACACTGTAGTCTACTGATGGACTGTATGTTACACACTGTAGTCTACTGATGGACTGTATGTTACACACTGTAGTCTACTGATGGACTGTATGTTACACACTGTAGTCTACTGATGGACTGTCGATTACACACTGTAGTCTACTGATGGACTGTCTGTTACACACTGTAGTCTACTGATGGACTGTATGTTACACACTGTAGTCTACTGATGGACTGTATGTTACACACTGTAGTCTACTGATGGACTGTATGTTACACACTGTAGTCTACTGATGGACTGTATGTTACACACTGTAGTCTACTGATGGACTGTATGTTACACACTGTAGTCTACTGATGGACTGTATGTTACACACTGTAGTCTACTGATGGACTGTATGTTACACACTGTAGTCTACTGATGGACTGTATGTTACACACTGTAGTCTACTGATGGACTGTATGTTACACACTGTAGTCTACTGATGGACTGTATGTTACACACTGTAGTCTACTGATGGACTGTATGTTACACACTGTAGTCTACTGATGGACTGTATGTTACACACTGTAGTCTACTGATGGACTGTATGTTACACACTGTAGTCTACTGATGGACTGTATGTTACACACTGTAGTCTACTGATGGACTGTATGTTACACACTGTAGTCTACTGATGGACTGTCATGTTACACACTGTAGTCTACTGATGGACTGTATGTTACACACTGTAGTCTACTGATGGACTGTATGTTACA
>NW_027011367.1:0-24483 GCF_036934945.1 Oncorhynchus masou masou | reverse complement strand
TCTTCTTTATTGTTTTCTATAGGGTCTTCTATATGGTCTTCTATATGGTATTCTATAGGGTCTTCTTTATTGTTTTCTATAGGGTCTTCTATATGGTCTTCTATATGGTCTTCTATGTGGTCTTCTATAGGGTCTTCTATATGGTATTCTATATGGTATTCTATAGGGCCTTCTTTATTGTCTACTATAGGGTCTTCTATATGGTATTCTATGTGGTCTTCTATAGGGTCTTCTATATGGTATTCTATATGGTATTCTATAGGGTCTTCTTTATTGTCTACTATAGGGTCTTCTATATGGTATTCTATAGGGTCTTCTATAGGATCTTCTATTTGGTATTCTACTGTATAGAGTATTCTATAGGGTCTTCTATATGATCTTCTATATGGTATTCTATCGGGTCTTCTATACGATCCCCTATATGGTATTCTATAGGGTCTTCTATATGATCTTCTATATGGTATTCTATATGGTATTCTATAGGGTCTTCTATATGATATTCTATATGGTATTCTATAGGGTATTCTATAGGATCTTCTATATGGTATTCTACTGTATAGAGTATTCTATAGGGTCTTCTATATGATCTGCTATATGGTATTCTATAGGGTCTTCTATATGATCTCCTATATGGTATTCTATAGGGTCTTCTATATGATCTTCTATATGGTATTCTATATGGTATTCTATATGGTATTCTATATGATATTCTATATGGTATTCTATATGGTATTCTATATGATATTCTATATGGTATTCTATATGGTATTCTATATGATATTCTATATGATATTCTATATGGTATTCTATATGGTATTCTATATGATATTCTATATGGTATTCTATATGGTATTCTATATGATATTCTATATGGTATTCTATATGGTATTCTATATGGTATTCTATATGATATTCTATATGGTATTCTATATGGTATTCTATATGGTATTCTATAGGGTCTTATTTATAGTATGATAAATACAAGTGAACAAAGCTGAGTAAAAAAGAGATTTTCTCCAGGCAGCTTGAGGGCGTGGGCAACATGGGGCTACTCTGTGAGCGGTTAACAGCGAAATATGTATTCATATATACTTAATTTAGAGGGATTTATGTAACATGATGCTTTTAAACGTTTTATTAAATTAGCAAAAAAAAATCAACAAATATATTTTCCTTTTGTCATGAGGAAAAATATGAATTTGATTAATTTTAGAATAAGTCTTTAATGTAACACAATGTGGAAAAAGTCAAGGGGTCTGAATACTTTACAAATGCACTGTAGGTAGCACAACAACTGACAGTTAATTGTGTAATAATAATGTAATTGTGTCTGACATACTTATATGCTCAGTTAATAGCACACAGAGAAAGATGAACAGTGACTATAATTAGTGACCATTTCTGTAAACTACCTTAGTGACCTTCTATCATCAGTACATTGCTATGAGCATTCATAACCTTCTATCATCAGTACATTGCTATGAGCATTCATAACCTTCTATCATCAGTACATTGCTATGAGCATTCATAACCTTCTATCATCAGTACATTGCTATGAGCATTCATAAACTTTTATCATCAGTACATTGCTATGAGCATTCATAACCTTCTATCATCAGTACATTGCTATGAGCATTCATAACCTTCTATCATCAGTACATTGCTATGAGCATTCATAACCTTCTATCATCAGTACATTGCTATGAGCATTCATAACCTTCTATCATCAGCACATTGCTATGAGCATTCATAACCTTCTATCATCAGTACATTGCTATGAGCATTCATAAACTTCTATCATCAGTACATTGCTATGAGCATTCATAACCTTCTATCATCAGTACATTGCTATGAGCATTCATAACCTTCTATCATCAGTACATTGCTATGAGCATTCATAACAATTCATGGCTCCTTATAACAGCCTATGAATGTATTCCTACTGCAGTACATGCAGGTGGATGCCCAAGGTTTATAACTTTTATGAAAGTATATTGAAATATATCTGTGGGCAATTACCAAATGGATAGATTTTTCACATGAAACCTTGGACTGCAAAACCGAAGAAAATAAAAAGGTAGGTGAGAAGGTGAGGAAATGTTTTTTTGAAACTTAATCAGCAAAATGATGTTATTACTCGATCTGGCCTTACTACAAGGACGCTTCTGCTATTCTGGAGAATTCAACAATGTCTGGCTCCCAAAAACCACCCTAATCTCTATATAGTCTTATGGGTCCTGGTCCAAAATAATGCATTATACATGGAATAGGATGGTATTTGGGAGGTAGACAACAGCACAGCAAAGAAAAAAAGAAAAAAAAAGTGTTTGTTATAAATCATTTTGTGTCTTATTTTCCAGGTATATTGACTGAGAACAAATTCTAACTTAAAGCAATAACCTGGGTAAGTGTTACAGGGGAGATGAAGGAGATCAATAAGCCGATTGGAAGCTAGGGAATTTTGCAAGGACACCAGGGTCAACACCCCTACGATAAGTGCCATTGGATCTTTAGTGACCACAGGACACCTGGTTAACATCCCATCTGAAAAATTGTACCCTGCACAGGGCAATGTCCCAAATCACTGCCCTGGGGGCATTGGGATCATTTTGTTTTGACCAGAGGAAAAAGTGCCTCCCATTGGCCCTCAAACACCACTTCCAGCTGCATCTGGTCTCCCATCCAGGGACCAACCCTGCTTAGCCTCAGAGGAAAAAGTGCCTCCTGTTGGCCCTCCAACAGCACTTCCAGCAGCATCTGGTCTCTCATCCAGGGACCAACCAGAACCAACCCTGTTTAGCCTCAGAGGAAAGCCAGCAGTGGGATGTAGGGTGGTGTGCTGTCTTTTTTGTGATTTACTTTTTCCTATTGGCCATTGGTTTTGTACTTCTACCTAGCAACAAACAAGTCAGAAAAAGATAAGGAAGGAATGACACACACATCACATCTCCCCAATCTGAACCAACCATCTCCCAGGCTCCTCTCTGTTCGTCTAATGTCACGCTATTCCCTATATAGGGCAACACCTGGGCCCTCGGACTCTGGTCAACATATTGTACTATATAGGGCAACACGTGGGACCTAGGAGTCTGGTCAACATACTGCACTATATAGGGCAACACCTGGGCACCTGGGCCCTAGGACTCTGGTCAACATACTGCACTATATAGAGCAACACCTGGGCCCTAGGAGTCTGGTCAACATACTGCACTATATAGGGCAACACCTGGGCCCTAGGACTCTGGTCAAAATACTGCACTATATAGAGCAACACCTGGGCCCTAGGAGTCTGGTCAACATACTGCACTATATAGAGCAACACCTGGGCCCTAGGAGTCTGGTCAACATACTGTACTATATAGGGCAACACCTGGGCCCTAGGACTCTGGTCAACATACTGTACTATATAGGGCAACACCTGGGCCCTAGGACTCTGGTCAAAATACTGCACTATATAGGGCAACACCTGGGCCCTAGGACTCTGGTCAACATACTGCACTATATAGGGCAACACCTGGGCCCTAGGACTCTGGTCAACATACTGCACTATATAGGGCAGCACCTGGGCCCTAGGACTCTGGTCAACATACTGTACTATATAGGGCAACACCTGGGCCCTAGGACTCTGGTCAACATACTGCACTATATAGGGCAACACCTGGGCCCCAGGAGTCTGGTCAACATACTGCACTATATAGGGCAACACCTGGGCCCTAGGACTCTGGTCAACATACTGTACTATATAGGGCAACACCTGGGCCCTAGGACTCTGGTCAAAATACTGCGGACCTAGGACTCTGATCAACATACTGCACTATATAGAACAACACCTGGGCCCTAGGAGTCTGGTCAACATACTGCACTATATAGGGCAACAACTGGGCCCTAGGACTCTGGTCAACATACTGTACTATATAGGGCAACACCTGGGCCCTAGGACTCTGGTCAAAATACTGCACTATATAGGGCAACACCTGGGCCCTAGGACTCTGGTCAACATACTGCACTATATAGGGCAGCACCTGGGCCCTAGGACTCTGGTCAACATACTGTACTATATAGGGCAACACCTGGGCCCTAGGACTCTGGTCAACATACTGTACTATATAGGGCAACACCTGGGCCCAGGTCTCTGGTCAAAATACTGCTCTATATAGGGAATAGGGTGCCTTTTGGAACACAGTCATATGTCTGCTCATATGTAATTCATTCATCAGGATGTAGACACCAGCAACATTCTCCTGCTTCCACTTCCTGGCTGTGTACAAAATTATTTTTAACTAGAGCCCTATAGGGCCCTATAGGGTGCCTGGCTGGCTGGCTGGCAGGTTGACTGGCTGGCTGACTGGCTGACTGGCTGGCTGACTGGCTCGGCTGGCTCGCAGGTTGACTGGCTGGCTGGCTGACTGATTGACTGACTGGCTGACTGGCTGGCTCGGCTGACTGGCAGGTTGACTGGCTGGCTGACTGACTGGCTGACTGGCTGGCTGACTGGCTCGGCTGGCTCGCAGGTTGACTGGCTGGCTGGCTGACTGATTGACTGACTGGCTGACTGGCTGGCTCGGCTGACTGGCAGGTTGACTGGCTGGCTGACTGGCTCGGCTGGCTGGCTGGCAGGTTGACTGGATGGCTGACTGACTGGCTGACTGGTTGGCTAGACTGACTGCCAGGTTGACTGGCTGGCTGACTGGCTGATTGGCTGGTTGACTGGCTGGCTTCAGATGCATGCATACAGCTGTTGCTGATAACTCCCTCTGCTAGACTTCATTTGTCTGTCTACAGATGGGTTTCCATTTTAGTTTCACAGTTTACTGGCACATGCCACATTCTATTTAAAAGCATATAATACCAGTGAAAACAATTTGACATGATTATACCACTAATATTGAGAAATATGGACAGGAATCTAATGGATAGATTCAGCACCATGGATTGATTCTGGATAGATTCAGGATAGATTCAGCAGTATGGAAAGAACTGTGGTTGATCAAATTCCTGCCAATCTGACGAATCAAGCCTGTGCACTCGATTCACTTTTGTCATTGTAACATCCTCGAACAATGTTGTGGACACAGTGTACCAGCCATTTTTTTAATAACAGTGGGTGCCTGCAGTTTATTTTGTGAGCCTCTGCCAGTGCCACCAAGCTAGTGTGTCTGTCTACAGATGGGTTTCCATATTAGTTTCACAGTTCTCTGGCACTTGTCCACATAAATATCCCTCCCTCTCTCCATCACCACTGTTCATCTGGGTTAGGAAAATGACAGTGATTAGGAATGCTGTGGACAGATGCAGAAGAAGGGAGAAAAACATAACTTGGATAACAAATTGGACTATTGTGATGTCCTCAGAAGTGTTGATGGTCCTCACAAGCGTTGATGGTCCTCGGAATTGTTGATGGTCCTCTGAATTGTTGATGGTCCTCGCAAGTGTTGATGGTCCTCGGAATTGTTGATGGTCCTCGGAAGTGTTGATGGTCCTCACAAGTGTTGATGGTCCTCACAAGTGCTGATGGTCCTCACAAGTGTTGATGGTCCTCACAAGCGTTGATGGTCCTCGGAATTGCTGATGGTCCTCACAAGCGTTGATGGTCCTCGGAATTGTTGATGGTCCTCGGAATTGTTGATGGTCCTCGGAATTGTTGATGGTCCTCGGAAGTGTTGATGGTCCTCGGAATTGTTGATGGTCCTCACAAGTGTTGATGGTCCTCACAAGCGTTGATGGTCCTCGGAATTGCTGATGGTCCTCACAAGCGTTGATGGTCCTCGGAATTGTTGATGGTCCTCGGAATTGTTGATGGTCCTCGGAATTGTTGATGGTCCTCGGAAGTGTTGATGGTCCTCGGAATTGTTGATGGTCCTCGGAAGTGTTGATGGTCCTCACAAGTGTTGATGGTCCTCACAAGTGTTGATGGTCCTCACAAGTGTTTATGGTCCTCACAAGTGTTGATGGTCCTCACAAGTGTTGCTGGAATTGGACTGGGGTTGAGTATTTTTCCAAAGAATCAACCAATTTTCCTTTCCAAGAAAATTGAAACTATTCAGGTAAAATCCTGGAATTCCCTTTCAGACCGGACATTATATTTTAAAGCTTAAACTACCAGTGGAAAATAATTGCCATGATTATAGCACTGATATTGAGAAATATGTACATGAATCTAATGGATAGATTCAGCTCCATGGATAGATTCAGGATAGATTCAGGATAGATTCAGAATAGATTCAGCTCTATGGATAGATTCAGGATAGATTCAGGATAGATTCAGAATAGATTCAGGATAGATTCAGAATAGATTCAGGATAGATTCAGGATAGATTCAGGATAGATTCAGGATAGATTCAGGATAGATTCAGCTCCATGGACAGATTCAGAATAGATTCAGGATAGATTCAGCTCTATGGATAGATTCAGGATAGATTCAGGATAGATTCAGAATAGATTCAGGATAGATTCAGAATAGATTCAGGATAGATTCAGGATAGATTCAGGATAGATTCAGGATAGATTCAGGATAGATTCAGAATAGATTCAGCTCCATGGATAGATTCAGAATAGATTCAGCTCCATGGACAGATTCAGAATAGATTCAGGATAGATTCAGCTCTATGGATAGATTCAGAATAGATTCAGCTCCATGGATAGATTCAGAATAGATTCAGCTCCATGGACAGATTCAGAATAGATTCAGGATAGATTCAGCTCTATGGATAGATTCAGAATAGATTCAGGATAGATTCAGGATAGATTCAGGATAGATTCAGGTTAGATTCAGAATAGATTCAGAATAGATTCAGCTCCATGGACAGATTCAGAATAGATTCAGGATAGATTCAGCTCTATGGATAGATTCAGAATAGATTCAGAATAGATTCAGGATAGATTCAGCTCCATGGACAGATTCAGAATAGATTCAGGATAGATTCAGGATAGATTCAGAATAGATTCAGCTCCATGGACAGATTCAGAATAGATTCAGGATAGATTCAGCTCTATGGATAGATTCAGAATAGATTCAGAATAGATTCAGGATAGATTCAGCTCCATGGACAGATTCAGAATAGATTCAGGATAGATTCAGAATAGATTCAGGATAGATTCAGGTTAGATTCAGGATAGATTCAGAATAGATTCAGAATAGATTCAGGATAGATTCAGAATAGATTCAGGATAGATTCAGAATAGATTCAGGATAGATTCAGAATAGATTCAGGATAGATTCAGAATAGATTCAGAATAGATTCAGGATAGATTCAGAATAGATTCAGGATAGATTCAGGTTAGATTCAGGATAGATTCAGAATAGATTCAGCTCCATGGACAGATTCAGAATAGATTCAGGATAGATTCAGCTCTATGGATAGATTCAGAATAGATTCAGAATAGATTCAGTTCTATGGATAGATTCAGAATAGATTCAGAATAGATTCAGTTCTATGGATAGATTCAGAATAGATTCAGTTCTATGGATATATTCAGAATAGATTCAGGATAGATTCAGCTCCATGGATAGATTCAGAATAGATTCAGAATAGATTCAGAATAGATTCAGAATAGATTCAGGATAGATTCAAAATAGATTTAGTTCTATGGATAGATTCAGAATAGATTCAGCTCCATGGATAGATTCAGAATAGATTCAGAATAGATTCAGTTCTATGGATAGATTCAGGATAGATTCAGAATAGATTCAGCTCTATGGATAGATTCAGGATAGATTCAGTTCTATGGATAGATTCAGAATAGATTCAGCTGTATGGATAGATTCAGAATAGATTCAGAATAGATTCAGTTCTATGGATAGATTCAGGATAGATTCAGAATAGATTCAGTTCTATGGATAGATTCAGAAAAGATTCAGAATAGATTCAGTTCTATGTATAGATTCAGAATAGATTCAGCTCCATGGATAGATTCAGAAAAGATTCAGAATAGATTCAGTTCTATGTATAGATTCAGAATAGATTCAGCTCCATGGATAGATTCAGAATAGATTCAGCTCCATGGATAGATTCAGAATAGATTCAGTTCTATGGATAGATTCAGAATAGATTCAGCTCCATGGATAGATTCAGAATAGATTCAGTTCTATGGATAGATTCAGAATAGATTCAGCTCCATGGATAGATTCAGAATAGATTCAGAATAGATTCAGTTCTATGGATAGATTCAGAATAGATTCAGTTCTATGGATAGATTCAGAATAGATTCAGCTCCATGGATAGATTCAGAATAGATTCAGTTCTATGGATAGATTCTGGATAGATTCAGAATAGATTCAGTTCTATGGATAGATTCAGAATAGATTCAGTTCTATGGATAGATTCAGAATAGATGCAGTTCTATGGATAGATTCAGAATAGATTCAGTTCTATCGATAGATTCAGAATAGATTCAGTTCTATGGATAGATTCAGAATAGATTCAGTTCTATGGATAGATTCAGAATAGATTCAGATCCATGGATAGATTCAGAATAGATTCAGTTCTATGGATAGATTCTGGATAGATTCAGTTCCATGGATAGATTCAGAATAGATTCAGCTCCATGGATAGATTCAGGATAGATTCAGAATAGATTCAGTTCTATGGATAGATTCAGAATAGATTCAGTTCCATGGATAGATTCAGAATAGATTCAGCTCCATGGATAGATTCAGAATAGATTCAGCTCCATGGATAGATTCAGAATAGATTCAGCTTTATGGATAGATTCAGAATAGATTCAGTTCTATGGATAGATTCAGAATAGATTCAGAATAGATTCAGTTCTATGGATAGATTCAGAATAGATTCAGAATAGATTCAGAATAGATTCAGAAGAGATTCAGAATAGATTCAGAATAGATTCAGAATAGATTCAGAATAGATTCAGAATAGATTCAGAATAGAGTCAGAATAGATTCAGTTCTATGGATAGATTCAGAATAGATTCAGAATAGATTCAGAATAGAGTCAGAATAGATTCAGTTCTATGGATAGAGTCAGAATAGATTCAGTTCTATGGATAGAGTCAGAATAGATTCAGAATAGATTCAGAATAGAGTCAGAATAGATTCAGTTCTATGGATAGATTCAGAATAGATTCAGAATAGATTCAGCTCCGTCAATTTTTTCTCAGATACCGTAGTCAGGACGAGCAAAAAAACATTTAATACAGACTGGATTCAAGGATTAATGGACAGAGCAGAAACTGAATAGAGTTTCTATATCAGACACACACACACACACACACACACACACACACACACACACACACACACACACACACACACACACACACACACACACACACACACACACACACAGACAGACAGACAGACAGACAGACAGACAGACAGACAGACAGACAGACAGACAGACAGACAGACAGACACACACACACACACACACACACACACACACACACACACACACACACACACACACACACACACACACACACACACACACACACACACACACACACACACACACAGTGGGGAATTCAGTGAAGATGTGTGTTGCTCAAAACCCAGTAAGCCCAGAGGCATCAGTACATAGATCATGACAGTAAAATCAGTCAGGGGGGGGCTCACAGTCACAATCCCCCATCGCTACCATCGAGCACATGAAAATACACATGAGTACACCCCTGTAGCACATGCATATTAAACTCTAATAATACATGGTTTTTCATATTGCACTTTTTATACAGCCAAATGTGTTAAAAAATCCTAGCTAGAACGTGGACTACAACTGCACACTTTTACTCATAACCATCTCATATACTTGTGTGTTCAATGTGTCCATGTGGACATTTACCACTTCTGCTTCGAGCTAACACCTGTCATGATACTTGATTGCTAGTTTTGAGGCTATTTTAGAGTAAACACTTTCTGTTGGCTGTTGTGCAAACATACCTGTCAAAATGACATCTGTTCCACTGAATTATTCCAAACTTAGTTTTTGCCCAAAAGCTAAAATATTACGCTCTAAAACGGCGTAATGTTCTGTGCTGTTACTTATTACAAGGTTCTTAGTTGCCATAGAAACAACTACCCACTGGTTGAATCAACTTTGAGTCCACGTCATTTCAATGACATGATGTTGAACCAACGTGTAAAAGAGGTTGAATTGGCCCAGTCGGTTGCTATAACGATGATGATATCCATGACAATAGTAACAGAGCAGTGGATTCCATTTGTCGTCATACCAACGCAAATCCACTCAATTCATGTAATTGCTTTTCCGATCTATTTTTCATGCAATATCCAGCTAAGCCTTTTCTTTGCCAAGATAATAATAAGATAAGATAATAAAGTGATCATTAACAAAATCACACAAGCGCCAATAGTCTAATTATCAACAGCCTTAAGGCCAAGTCACAATTGATCCAGTCACTTCCAATGCTCTCAGTCTCCTCTGCAGGATAGTAACATCAGATTCATATTCTAATGGATCTCACTATGTGTTGTTGCATTACACAGTGAGATGTCAGTCGAAGGCTGTGTGTGTGTGTGTGTGTGTGTGTGTGTGTGTGTGTGTGTGTGTGTGTGTGTGTGTGTGTGTGTGTGTGTGTGTGTGTGTGTGTGTGTGTGTGTGTGTGTGTGTGTGTGTGTGTGAGTGTTTGGGTTCGGTAGGAGTTGTCTCCATTGCCATCGTGTTTGTGATTGTCTGAAATAGGAGCAATCTACTTTGGATCAGAGAGTTTGACCTTATTGCATTTATCCCAAATGGCTCCCTATTCTGTACGGACCCTGGTCAAAAGTAGTGCACTATATTGGGAGTAGGGTTCCATTTGGGACAGAGTCATTGTGTTTTCCCAGCAGAAAGCATCTCTATCTGCAGAATAACCTTCTCTGTTCCTTCTCCTGATATTGCAGTTGCTGTTCAAACTGCAGCGAGCCTCATACTTTTTACCGAGATGCCAATTTCACGGTTGTGTGATGTGATAGCTGACTCCCCGCTGGCTGGCATGATAGGAAGACAGCAATAATGGTATCATCAATGACAGCCATACTCTGAAGCGTTTACAATAAACATGTTCTCATTTATTTTATATATATAAAAAAATGTTTTGATACAGTTTGGAGCATTGTGTCATAATTTTGATGATTTATGCAACATAAACAGTGACCACAAGTGAGGTGGTGGAAGGGACAGCAAACAGTGAAGGTCTCAGCCATGGAAGGGACAGTCCACAGTGAAGGCCTCAGCCATGGAAGGGACAGTCCACAGTGAAGGTCTCAGCCATGGAAGGGACAGTCCACAATGAAGGTCTCAGCCATGGAAGGGACAGTCCACAGTGAAGGTCTCAGCCATGGAAGGGACAGTCCACAGTGAAGGCCTCAGCCATGGAAGGGACAGTCCACAATGAAGGTCTCAGCCATGGAAGGGACAGTCCACAGTGAAGGTCTCAGCCATGGAAGGGACAGTCCACAGTGAAGGTGTCAACCATGGAAGGGACAGTCCACAGTGAAGGTCTCAGCCATGGAAGGGACAGTCCACAGTGAAGGCCTCAGCCATGGAAGGGACAGTCCACAATGAAGGTCTCAGCCATGGAAGGGACAGTCCACAGTGAAGGTCTCAGCCATGGAAGGGACAGTCCACAGTGAAGGTCTCAGCCATGGAAGAGACAGCCTCCAGTGAAGGTGTCAGCCATGGAAGGGACAGTCCACAGTGAAGGTCTCAGCCATGGAAGGGACAGTCCACAGTGAAGGTGTCAACCATGGAACGGACAGTCCACAGTGAAGGTCTCAGCCATGGAAGAGACAGCCTCCAGTGAAGGTCTCAGCCATGGAAGGGACAGTCCACAGTGAAGGTCTCAGCCATGGAAGGGACAGTGAAGGTCTCAGCCATGGAAGGGACAGTCCACAGTGAAGGTCTCAGCCATGGAAGGGACAGTCCACAGTGAAGGTCTCAGCCATGGATGGGACAGTCCACAGTGAAGGTCTCAGCCATGGAAGGGACAGTCCACAGTGAAGGTCTCAGCCATGGAAGGGACAGTCCACAGTGAAGGTGTCAACCATGGAACGGACAGCCTCCATTGAAGTGAAGGTGTCAGGGTGTCAATGCCCCCCATCCACAGGGCACAAGCGGTCAATGAATGGTTTGATGAGCATGAAAACGATGTTAACCACATATGCCATGGCCTTCTCAGTCACCAGATGTCAACACGATTAAACACTGATGGGAGATTCTGGAGCAGCGCCAGCGGTTTTTTTCCAGCTCTATCTCTATTGGAGGGATGCAACACCATCAACATAACATCAAATAATGGCATTTCTTTGTGAAGAATGGTGTTGCATCCCTCCAATAGAGTTACAAACACTGATAGAAAAACTGATAGAGACATACCCCAAGCGACTTACAGCTGTAATCGCAGCAAAAGGTGGCGCTACAAAGTATTAACTTAAGGGGGCTGAATAATTTTGCACGCCCAATTTTTCAGTTTTTGATTTGTTAAAAAAGTTTGAAATATCCAATAAATGTCGTTCCACTTCATGATTGTGTCCCACTTGTTGTTGATTCTTCACAAAAAAATACAGTTTTATATCTTTATGTTTGAAGCCTGAAATGTGGCAAAAGGTCGCAAAGTTCAAGGGGGCTGAATACTTTCGCAAGGCACTGTATGTTTACCATAGCATAGTAGACCTATAATATGTTACACCAACAACAACAAAAACTCAGTAATTTCTTATCTGAAACTGAATAATCAAATTTTTCCTCAAGCAGCCAAAACTCAACAGCACACGCCACTAAGTAAGATTTGAGGTGCCTGGGACTAAACACCTCCCTGCCACGCTGATACTCAACATGGGGGGCACCTCAGGGGTACGTGCTTAGTCCCCTTATGTACTCCCTGTTCACCCACGACTGCGTGGCCAAGCACGACTCCAATACAATTTTGATAATATCAATCACCACATTGCTTTGGAGAGATTGGAAACCAAAATTGGTCTACATGGACAAGTTCTGGCCTGGTTTAGATCGTATCTGTCAGAAAGATATCAGTTTGTCAATGTAGATGGTTTGTCCTCTGACAAATCAACTGTAAATTCCGGACCACTATTGTTTTCACTATATATTTTACCTCTTGGTGATGTCATTCGGAAACATAATGTTAACTTTCCCTGCTATGTGGACGATACACAGCTGTCCATGTCACTGCTTTCGTTGTGGGAAGGAGGAGCGGACCAAAATGCAGCGTAGTTTTGATTCATTTTATTAAATACGGAAACTATACACGATAAACTAACAAAATAACAAACGTACGAAAACCGAAACAGCCCTATCTGTTGCAAAACACAGAGACAGGAACAATCACCCACAAACACACAGTGAAACCCAGGCTACCTAAATATGGTTCCCAATCAGAGACAATGACTAACACCTGCCTCTGATTGAGAACAATATTCAGACATAAGTAAGTGGATGGCGGAAAATGTTCTACTTTTAAACTCCAACAAAACAGAGATGCTTGTTCTAGGTCCCAAGAAACAAAGAGATCTTCTGTTGAATCTGACAATTAATCATGATGGTTGTACAGTCATCTCAAATAAATCTGTGAAGGACCACGGCAATACCCTGGACCCTGATCTCTCATTTGACGGACATATCAAGACTATTTATAGGACAGCTTTTTCCCATTTACGTACATTGCAAAAATCTGAAACTTTCTGTCCAAAAATTATGTAGAAAATGCATGCTTTTCTCACTTCTAGATTAAACTAATGCAATGCTATACTTTTCAGCTACCCAGATAAAGCACTAAATAAACTTCAGTTAGTGCTAAACACGGCTGCTAGAATCCTGACTAGAACCAATACATTTGATCATATTACTCCAGTGCCAGCCTCCCTACACTAGCTTCCTGTGAAGGCAACGGCTGATTTCAAGGTTTTACTGCTAATCTACAAAGCATTACATGGGCTTACACCTATCTATCTTTCTGATTTGGTCCTGCCGTACATGCCTATACGTATTCTACGGTCAAAAGCCACAGGCCTCCTTACTGTAACTAGAATTTCTAAGCAAACCGCTGGAGGCAGAGCTTTCTCCTATAGAGCTCCATTTTTATGGAATGGTCTGCCTACCCATGTGAGAGACGCAGACTCGGTCTCAACTTTTAAGTCTTTACTGAAGACTCATCTCTTCCGATGTTTGAGTTTAGTCTGGCTCAGGAGTGTGAAGGTGAACGGAAGCGAACCGCAACGAACCGCCCTTGCTGTCTCTGCCTGGCCTATTCCCCATTGGGATTCTCTGCCTATTACGGGGGCTGAGTCACTGGCTTACTGGTGCTCTTCCATGCCGTCCCTAGGAGGGGTGCATCACTTGACTGGGTTGAGTCACTGACGTGGTCTTCCTGTCTGGGTTGGCGCCCCCCTCGGGTTCGTGCCGTGGGGGAGATATTCGTGGGCTATACTCGGCCTTGTCTCAGGATAGTAGGCTGGTGGTTGAAGATATCCCTCTAGGGGAGCTGTGCTTTGGCAAAGTGGGTAGAGTATTTCTTTTCCTGTCTTATCCAGTGGCCTGTGTGAATTTAAGTATATTTCTCTCTCTCTCTCTCTCTCTCTCTCTCTCTCTCTCTCTCTCTCTCACTCTCACTTACTCTCTCTTACTCCCTCTCTCCCTCTCTCCCTCTCTCCCTCACTCCCTCTCTCCCTCTCTCCCTCACCGGATGTACCACCTTGTCCCAGACCTGCTGTTTAAAACTCTCTAGAAGGTGTGGTCTGGTTCCTCTCTAGGTATCTTCCTAGGTTCCGGCCTTTCTAGAAAGTTTTTCCTAGCCACCCTGCCTCTACACCTGCATTGCTTGCTGTTTGGGGTTTTAGGCTGGGTTTCTGTACAGCACTTTGATTGATCTTTAAATTTGCTGACGACACAAGGATGGTAGATCTGATCACTGACAACGATGAGAGAGCCTATAGGGAGGTTATGGCGTTCTGGCGTCAGTCCAACTGATTTAATCCTGGTGTTGGTCCAACTGATTTGTTCCTGGTGTCAGTCTAACTGATTTAATCCTGGTGTTGGTCCAACTGATTTGTTCCTGGCGTCAGTCCAACTGATTTAATCCTGGTGTTGGTCCAACTGATTTGTTCCTGGCGTTGGTCCAACTGTTCTGTTGTTTTTTACATTTACATTTGGGTCATTCAGCAGACGATCGTATCCATAGCGACTGACAGTCAGTGCATTCGACTAAGGTCGATGAATAACAACACATCACAGTCATAGCAAGTAAAGTAAAGAATCTGAAACTGGTACTGAGAATGTATGTTATTGTCGTTGAACTGGTCTGTTGGTTTTACTCTGTGGATTCGACCACTATAATTCTTAACTATCAGTTTTAAAGCGTTTGAAAAAGCTAACATATGTGACAGATAATAAATATTCTGTTGCGTCTTCAGTTGGTTCCTCTTCCCTAAATAATTCTGATATAATACGATTACTGTACTGTATGTACAGTTGAAATTTGTCCATAGAATCAAAGACTGAAAAATACATATTTATTAATTAATTACATTAATTATAATTTCTGTAAATCAGTATTATCCATGTAAGATATATTTTCAACGTACGGAAAATGTGTATTTTCGACGTCTTGAACCATTCATTCAGCAACTAAAATGCACGTCAATGTCATTTTGTTGAACTGAGATCGTCTTGATTCATTTCGGTTAGATTGCGCATTCGAGATCAATCAATAATTTTCGATTGTAGCAAACATTTCAAATCAGACGATATCACTCCCAATACAGACCAGAGCAATGAGAAATAGCACCTAAATGGCCGGGAAGGGCCTTAAAACCAGTATATGATAGCCGTGAAATAGAATGAATAGCACCTCAATGGCCTGGAAGGGCCTTAAAACCAGTATATGATAGCCGTGAAATAGAATGAATAGCACCTAAATGGCCGGGAAGCGCCTTAAAACCAGTATATGATAGGTGTGAAATAGAATGAATAGCACCTCAATGGCTTTAAAACCAGTATATGATAGCCATGAAATAGAATGAATAGCACCTCAATGGCCTTAAAACCAGTATATGATAGCCATGAAATAGAATGAATAGCACCTCAATGGCCTGGAAGGGCCTTAATACCAGTATATGATAGCCGTGAAATAGAATGAATTGAAAAGCTAAACGCTTCACAACATAATTACTTTCACCTGAATGTTGACATTGATTGACACACTGGCGCTGCAGTCGGGTTGAAGCCACACACACACACACACACACACACGCACGAACGCACACACACGCACGCACGCACGCACACACACACACACACACACACACACACACACACACACACACACACACACACACACACACGCCTCATTGCAGGTCACTCCCCCCTTTTTTCTGTCTGGTTATCAGAATGAATGACTTCAAACCAGGCATGTCAGGTCGAAAACTAATTGATTTCTGAGCTCCCCTGTCACTTCATCATCAACGCTTCGTTCATGTCAGAAGTTAAACATATTGAGAGAGTGAGTGAAAGACTGCTTTCCCAAATGGCACCCTATTCCCTATGCAGTGCACTACCTCTGAACAGAGTCCTATGGGTAGAGGCTTAAAGTAGTGCACTCCCTTCGATAGGGTGCCATTTGGGACACACATTGAGTGAAAGAGTGGAATATGCTAGTAAAGTACCAATACTTGCTGAAATGTTGAAAGTCTTGGCATCTATTGTGCAGTAGAGCTGTGAGATGGACAGAGACAGTGTTTAGGGTTCAATCAGAAGACAATGCATTGACTAGAGTGACAGCTCCTACACTCCACTGAAAAGAGGCGGAAATGACTCTCACACGATCAGATAAATGGCTACCTGAGATATAAAGTGAATGGAGAAAAAAAGCTAGAAAGAGGCTTTAGGCACGTTTGGTCCTCACTTTTATCAAGCCAAGAATAGAAGGTAGTGGGAAAGTAAAAAGAGGACTCCATGGTGTTTGAAAGGTGTTGGTGAATGAATGTACACAATGAGTTAGATTGAGTCTGAAGGCTATTAGCTGTCCCGGGCTCCTTCCTCACAGGGTTGATCTGCCATTCTGTCCTCCTCTGGCCCCATTCTCTCCCTCTGAGGGGACAACCATTTCTGCAGAAGGCATTGTTCTGTCTCTAACCTGGACAAGGGATGGAGAGGGAGAGAGAATTTCCAGTGAAACAACAGTTTCCCTCCCTCCCTCTCCTCCACCCTCCCTCCCTCCTCCCTCCCTCTCCTCCTCCCTCCCTCCCTCCCTCCCTCTCCCCCTCCCTCCCTCCCTGCCTCCCTCTCCTCCTCCCTCTCCTCGGTGTCCAAACCCTGTCCCACTTTGGTCCAGGCATGAAACCAGAAGGGGAGAAATATTAAAAGCACAAGCCAGAAAGAAAAGGCCAGAACAGGACAGGGCAGAACAGGACAGAACAGGACAGGACATAGCAGGAAAGAACAGGACAGAACAGGACAGAACAGAACAAGATAGGGCAGAACAGGACAGAACAGGACAGGACATAGCAGGAAAGAACAGGATGGGACAGAACAGGACAGAACAGGACAGAACAGAACAGAACAGGACAGACCAGACCTGGACAGAACAGAACAGAACAGAACAGAACAGGACAGAACAGAACAGAACAGAACAGGACAGACCAGACCTGGACAGAACAGAACAGGACAGAACAGAACAGGATGGGACAGAACAGGACAGAACAGAACAGGACAGAACAGACCTGGACAGAACAGAACAGGACAGAACAGAACAGGATGGGACAGAACAGGACAGAACAGGACAGGACAGGACAAGATAGGACAGAACAGAACAGGACAGGACAGGACAGGACAACAGAACAGGACAGGACAGAACAGATCTGGACAGAACAAAACAGGACAGAACAGAACAGGATGGGACAGAGCAGGATGGGACAGAACAGAACAGAAAAGGACAGAACAGGACAGAACAGAACAGCACAGGACAGAACATGATGGGACAGAACAGAACATGAAAGAACAGGACAGAACAGAACAGAACAGGACAGAACAGGACAGAACAGAACAGAACAGAACAGGACAGAACAGAACAGGACAGAACAGGACAGAACAGGACAGAACAGAACAGAACAGAACAGGACAGAACAGGACAGAACAGAACAGGACAGAACAGGACAGAACAGGACAGAACAGAACAGGACAGAACAGAACAGAACAGAACAGGACAGAACAGGACAGAACAGGACAGAACAGAACAGAACAGGACAGAACAGGACAGAACAGGACAGAACAGGACAGAACAGGACAGAACAGAACAGAACAGGACAGAACAGAACAGAACAGAACAGGACAGGACAGAACAGAACAGAACAGGACAGAACAGGACAGAACAGAACAGAACAGAACAGGACAGAACAGGACAGGACACAACAGGACAGAACAGGACAGAACAGGACAGAACAGAACAGAACAGAACAGAACAGGACAGAACAGGACAGGACACAACAGGACAGAACAGAACAGAACAGGACAGAACAGAACAGAACAGAACAGGACAGAACAGGACAGAACAGAACAGGACAGAACAGGACAGAACAGGACAGAACAGAACAGAACAGAACAGAACAGGACAGAACAGGACAGAACAGAACAGAACAGGACAGAACAGGACAGAACAGGACAGAACAGGACAGGACAGAACAGGACAGAACAGGACAGGACAGAACAGAACAGGACAGGACAGAACAGAACAGGACAGAACAGGACAGAACAGGACAGGACAGAACAGAACAGGACAGGACAGAACAGAACAGAACAGAACAGGACAGAACAGGACAGAACAGAACAGGACAGAACAGGACAGGACAGGACAGGACAGAACAGAACAGAACAGGACACAACAGGACAGAACAGAACAGGACAGAACAGAACAGAACAGGACAGAACAGGACAGAACAGAACAGGACAGGACAGAACAGGACAGGACAGGACAGAACAGAACAGAACAGGACAGAACAGAACAGAACAGAACAGGACAGAACAGAACAGAACAGAACAGGACAGAACAGAACAGGACAGAACAGAACAGGACAGAACAGAACAGGACAGAACAGAACAGAACAGAACAGAACAGGACAGAACAGGACAGAACAGAACAGAACAGAACAGGACCCAACAGGACAGAACAGGACAGGACAGGACAGGACAGAACAGGACAGAACAGAACAGGACAGGACAGAACAGGACAGGACAGAACAGAACAGGACAGAACAGAACAGAACAGAACAGGACAGAACAGGACAGGACAGAACAGGACAGAACAGGACAGAACAGGACAGAACAGGACAGGACAGAACAGGACAGGACAGAACAGAACAGGACAGAACAGGACAGAACAGGACAGAACAGAACATGAAAGAACAGGACAGGACAGAACAGGACAGGACAGGACAGAACAGGACAGGACAGGACAGAACAGAACAGAACAGAATCAGAACAGAACAGAGCAGGACAGAACAGAACAGGACAGAACAGGACAGGACCGGACAGGACAGGACAGGACAGAACAGAACAGAACAGGACAGAACAGAGCAGGACAGAACAGAACAGGACAGAACAGGACAGGACAGGACAGGACAGGACAGAACAGAACAGAACAGGACAGGACAGAACAGAACAGAACAGGACAGAACAGAGCAGGACAGAACAGAACAGGACAGAACAGGACAGAACAGAACAGAACAGGACAGAACAGGACAGGACAGAACAGAACAGAACAGAACAGAACAGGACAGAACAGGACAGAACAGAACAGGACAGAACAGAACAGAACAGGACAGAACAGGACAGAACAGGACAGAACAGGACAGAACAGAACAGGACAGAACAGGACAGAACAGAACAGGACAGAACAGGACAGAACAGGACAGAACAGGACAGAACAGAACAGAACAGGACAGAACAGGACAGAACAGAACAGAACAGAACAGGACAGAACAGAACAGGACAGAACAGGACAGAACAGGACAGAACAGGACAGAACAGGACAGGACAGGACAGAACAGGACAGAACAGGACAGAACAGGACAGAACAGGACAGGACAGGACAGGACCCAACGTGCAGGTGCTCAAGGCTTTTTTCGCATTCAAATATGCTCAGTCGGATCGTGTCGACGATCAGACACATTTTTAACGTTTACTTACAAAGCCGTGATTGGCAGATAGGATCTGTAGACTCTAGAGCCTACCACACTGACCCATTCAAAGTAGCAGGATCCATATGCAAATAAAAGATGATTGGTCAGAATAATCCGATCAGATTGTGATGTCATGCTTTGGGGCGAGAACCCATTCCCACCTGAGCAGGCTGAAAAAAATGTCCAGAAGAAATATCTTCCCCTAAAAAGGGGATTATCATCATTTTCACAATTGCAATGTTATTTCAACCTCAAAGTGTGGAAATATATATATATTTTTAAACAGGAAAATGTAGTTTTTGACTGCACTGCCCCTGTTGAATGCAGGGGAGAGCAGAGCAACCCTGCTTTTAGAGGAAGGACTGCGGGACACAGCCAGGAGAAGAAGACGAGAGGACAGGATTCAGACCAGATCCATTTTTTCTATAGACGTTGACCGTTTGCTCCTGTCAGGATGCCAGATGGGCGGGATTTACCCTATTTTGGGACTATTCTATTGGTCCATTAAGCCAGGCAAGCTCAATCAAGCACAGATAAAGTATCTGAAAAGATTTCAATGTACTTGTGTTTTGATTTTTTACCCAGGTTCGACAGGAGTCAGACTGTAACGTACGCTGCACAGCAGCAGCTGTCTCAGAGGAGATTGGTGATGCATTTCGAAGAGGACATGGGGTTATGATGACGCCACCAGGTCCCAGATATAACACGTCCTCCAACTGGCACTTTGAAAGGACGGCTCTACCGCTCTCAACGTGTTGTGAAAAGCCATTGCTCAAACTGAGTTGCGCCAAGATCAAAAGAATGAGAGGCCTAAAAACAACATGCACGGTACCATTTCTTGTGTGTATATACAGTCGTGGCCAACAGTTTTGAGAATGACACAAATATACATTTTCACAAAGTCTGCTGCCTCAGTGTCTTTAGATATTTTTGTTAGATGTTACTATGGAATACTGAAGTATAATTACAAGCATTTCATAAGTGTCAAAGACTTTAATTGACAATTACATGAAGTTGATGCAAAGAGTCAATATTTGCAGTGTTGACCCTTCTTTTTCAAGACCTCTGCAATCCGGCCTGGCAGGCTGTCAATTAACTTCTGGGCCACATCCTGACTGATGGTAGCCCATTCTTGCATAATCAATGCTTGCAGTTTTTTCAGAATTTGTGTGTGTGTGTGTGTGGGAGGGGGGAGAGGTTGTCCACCCGCCTCTTGAGAATTGACCACAAGTTCTCAATGGGATTAAGGCTTGGGGAGTTTCTTGGCCATGGACCCAAAATATCGATGTTTTGTTCCCCGAGACACTTAGCTATCACTTTTGCCTTATGGCAAGGTGCTCCATAATGCTGGAAAGGGCATTGTTCGTCACCAAACTGTTCCTGGATGGTTGGGAGAAGTTGCTCTCGGAGGATGTGTTGGTACCATTCTTTATTCATGGCTGTGTTCTTAAGCAACATTGTGAGTGAGCACACTCCCTTGGCTGAGAAGCAACCCCACACATGAATGGCCTCAGGATGCTTTACTGTTGGCATGACACAGGACTGATGTTGACAATCACCTTGTCTTCTCCGGACAAGCTTTTTCCCGGATGCCCCAAACAATCAAAATGACTTTACCCCAGTCCTCAGCAGTCCAATCCCTGTTCCTTTTGCAGAATATCAGTCTGTCCCTGATGTTTTTCTTGGGAGAGAAGTGGCTTCTTTGCTGCCATTCTTGACACCAGGCCATCCTCCAAAAGTCTTTGCCTCACTGTGCATGCAGATGCACCACACCTGCCTGCTGCCATTCCTGAGCAAGCTCTGTGCTGGTGGTGCCCCGATCCCGCAGCTGAATCAACTTTAGAGACTGTCTTGGCGCTGCTGGACTTTCTTTGGCGCCTCTGAAGCCTTCTTCACAACAATTGATCCGCTCCTGAAGTTCTTGATTATCCAATAAATTGTTGATTTTGGTGCAATCTTACTGGCAGCAATATCCTTGCCTGTGAAGCCTTTTTTGTGCCAAGCAATGATGACGGCATGTGTTTCCTTGCAAACCGTATTTGACAGAGGAAGAACAATGATTCCAAGCACCACCCTCCTTTGAAGTCATTCAAACTCAATCAGCATGACAGAGGGATCTCCAGCCTTGTCCTCGTCAACACTCACACCTGTGTTAAGGAGAGAATCACTGACATGATGTCAGCTGGTCCTTTTGTGGCAGGGCTGAAATGGAGTGGAAATGTTTTGGGGGGATTCAGTCCATTTGCATGGCAAAGAGGGACTATGCAATTAATTGCAATTCATCTGATCAATCTTCATAACATTCTGGAGTATATGCAAATTGCCATCGTACAAACTGAGGCAGCAGACTTTGTGAAAATTAATAATACTCAAAACAATAAAGCAATAAAACTGTCCCGATTTAGACTAGGTGAGTATCTGGAGCATCAGCATTTGTGGGTTCGGTTACAGGCTCAAAATGGCCAAAAACAAATAACTTTCTTCTGAAACTCGTCAGTCTATTCTTCTTCTGAGAAATAAGGCTAATCCATGCAAGAAATTGCCAAGAAACTGAAGATCTCGTACAACACTGTGTACTACTCCCTTTACAGAAAAGCGCAAACTGGCTCTAACCAGAATAGAAAGAGGAGTGGGAGGCCCCGGGGCTCAACTGAGCAAGAGGACAAGTACATTAGAGTGTCTAGTTTAAGAAACAGACGCTCACAAGTCCTCAACTGGCAGCTTCATTAAATAGTACCAGCAAAACACCAGGCCCAGCGTCAACAGTGAGGAGGCGACCGGGCTGCTGGCCTTAACTACACTGTTTTTCTGATCAATTTCATGTTATTTTAATGAACAAAAAAATTCATTTTTCTTTTCAAAACGAGGACATTTCAAATGACCCCAAACGCTTAAATTTGCAGTGTATATATATTTTTTTAAAGCAAGTTCCAGACTTGACTCGTTCCACAGTTTATTCTTGAAAGTCACCAGATGGTTAAGCTAATTACAAACACCCAGGCAAGGTAGTAAAAATACCTTCTCTGTTGTTGTTTTAGACAATCAGGAAGGAAGTCACTGTGGCTTAAATGGGCAGCGAACATATGAATACACCCACGCACACAGTAACAGACCACCCAATGGCGTTCACTACCGCTAGCATTGGTGCTGCAGTCTGCCTGTGTGTCAACCTATGAGAAAACAACAGTACTGTATTGTAGGCTATAGCCTATAAAAACCTCCTCAACGAGTAACAATCTTGCGCAGTAAAAACCAATTACCGTGCAATTCTTAAAAGAACTTGGAGCCTTGATTGGAAATGTAAACACGTGTGTTCTGCCTCGAGCCATTCTGGTAAATAAGACAGACAGACAGACAGACAGACAGACAGACAGACAGACAGACAGACAGACAGACAGACAGACAGACAGACAGACAGACATGTTAGAGACAGACAGACAGATATGTTAGAGACAGACACACAGACATGTTAGAGACAGACAGACAGACAGACAGACAGACATGTTAGAGACAGACAGACAGACAGACAGACATGTTAGAGACAGACAGACAGACAGACAGACATGTTAGAGACAGACAGACAGACAGACAGACAGACAGACAGACAGACAGACAGACAGACATGTTAGAGACAGACAGACAGACAGACAGACAGACAGACAGACAGACAGACAGACAGACAGACAGACAGACATGTTAGAGACAGACAGACAGACAGACAGACAGACAGACAGACAGACATGTTAGAGACAGACAGACAGACAGACAGACAGACAGACAGACAGACAGACAGACAGACAGACAGACATGTTAGAGACAGACACACAGACATGTTAGAGACAGACAGACAGACAGACATGTTAGAGACAGACAGACAGACAGACAGACATGTTAGAGACAGACAGACAGACATGTTAGAGACAGACAGACAGACAGACAGACAGACATGTTAGAGACAGACAGACAGACAGACAGACAGACAGACAGACAGACAGACAGACATGTTAGAGACAGACAGACAGACAGACAGACAGACAGACAGACAGACAGACAGACAGACAGACAGACATGTTAGAGACAGACAGACAGACAGACAGACAGACAGACATGTTAGAGACAGACAGACAGACAGACAGACAGACAGACAGACAGACAGACAGACAGACAGACAGACAGACAGACATGTTAGAGACAGACAGACAGACAGACAGACAGACATGTTAGAGACAGACAGACAGACAGACAGACAGACAGACATGTTAGAGACAGACAGACAGACAGACAGACATGTTAGAGACAGACAGACAGACAGACAGACATGTTAGAGACAGACAGAC
>NW_027011366.1:0-24483 GCF_036934945.1 Oncorhynchus masou masou | reverse complement strand
TGTACTTCGTTCAGTTACATTATTGCTCCCGATCGAACATCTCTGGAGAGACCTGAAAATAGCTATCCAGCTATACTCCTCATCCAACCTGACAGAGCTTGAGAGGATCTGCAGAGAAGAATGAGAGGAACACCCCAAATACAGGTGTGCCAAGCATCCCTAAGAAGACTCGAGGCTGTAATCACTGTCAAAAGGTGCTTCAGCAAAGTACTGAGTAAAGGGTCTGAATACTAATGTAAATGTGATATTTGCATTTTTAAATTTTACACATTAGAAAAAATGTCTAAAAATCTGTTTTGCTTTGACATTATGGGGTATTGTGTGTGGATTCATGAAGGGGAACAAAATATTTAATTAATTTTCGAATAAGGCTGTAACGTAACAAATTGTGGAAAAGATTAGGTCTGAGTACTTTCCGAATGCACTGTAATTCCAAAAATGTATGTAGAAACTGCAGATTCTAGCTTCAAGGTGGATAAATGAGGGATACACTGATTAGCACTGTCTACTTACTATGTGATAGATGTTGTGTTTTGACACTTCAGTCTATTAGCTTCCACAAACTTTACTCATTTCTAAAATCCATTGGTCCTTGTGTTGATTTTATAACGAATTTTAAATTCGTATTTACAACGGCGGCCTACCCCAGACCAAACCCGGACGATGGTGGGCCAATTGTCGCGCCGCCCTATGGGAAGCCCAATCACAACCGGATGTTACAATACATCGGTGGAAGATAGGGAATTGAGACTAACCTGTACGATCTCCAGCATCTCCGCGCGGCTGATGTAGCCATTTCCATCCAGGTCGTACATGCTGAAGGCCCACTTGAGCTTCTGCTCCAGCTTGCCTCGTGACGTTACGCTCAGCGCGATGATGAACTCCCTGAAGTCTATCGTCCCGTCTGCGTTGGTGTCGAACGTGCGGAAGACGTGCTCGGAAAATTTGGAGGCGTCCCCGTGCGGGAAAAAGTTGGCATAGATCTTCTTGAACTCATCCACAGTCAGGTGGCCCGTGGGGCAGTCTTTTAGGAAGCCTCTGTACCACTCCTGGAGCTCGTGGTCAGTGAACTCTGTGTTCTCGCGCAGGTCATTCAGCACCTCCGGTCGTAGCTTGCTGTTCTGTTTGCCCATGCCTGAGGCAGCCCCTCCTCTCGCCCAGTTTGTGTTTCTCTCCCTCCTTCAAGACGAGTCTTTTGACGTTTTTCTTGTTTTCTTTCACAGTCTTGTGTTTTCCTTCACTCTGCAACTGACTCCTTTTTCCTGGAGGGGAATGGGCAGGGGGTTGATGGAAGATAGCCTATAGAGAGGACATAGAGAGAACCTGGTAATAGGGATACGTACACTAGGTATATTTTTGATCCTTTAGAAGGCTAGGATCCAGTTTGTTTGGAAAGAACCCATGACAACATCTTGCTGAACTCTGAGTTAGCATCTGCATGACAACATCTGGCAGCTCTGAGGTAGCATCTGACACACTTTTTGGGGATTGTATTAACAGCGGACTAATGAAAATATAGTTTTGAGTGAACTATCCCTTTAACATACTCATTCACAAATGAATCAAACAAGAGGTTACCAAGGCAACGAGCAGCTCAAAATATGAAACTCCAGCTGTCCGTAATAGAAATACAATGAGATCTACATTTTTAGATAAATCGCTTTATGCATGTGATGGAAAACCTACAATACATAAATTAGCTGGTAAATCCTGACTAATTTGCCAATTAATTTGTCTATTAGGAGATGAAAACTTCACATGCAGCGCATAATCATTAGGCATCATTATTGACCTAATAGAAAAATGTTTACATCATCAGAATGTTTTACAATTATGTCTAAATGGTTTTCAAATACATGTGTGATTTTCCATTGTCGTGAGTTTAGCTATGCACACTGAGTGTATTAGTTGTGTGTATGCCTTTATTTTTAAGTGTCTGATAATCCATTCATTAATAAGACTGCATTACGATTAATGACAAACAACTACCATCTGCTATAAAATAAACACTAGTTTCAGATGAACTACAGGAAGATGGAAGGTACCATAGAGGACATGATGAACTACAGGAAGATGGAAGGTACCATAGAGGACATGATGAACTACAGGAAGATGGAAGGTACCATAGAGGACATGATGAACTACAGGAAGATGGAAGGTACCATAGAGGACATGATGAACTACAGGAAGATGGAAGGTACCATAGAGAACATGATGAACTACAGGAAGATGGAAGGTACCATAGAGGACATGATGAACTACAGGAAGATGGAAGGTACCATAGAGGACATGATGAACTACAGGAAGATGGAAGGTACTATAGAGGACATGATGAACTACAGGAAGATGGAAGGTACCATAGAGGACATGATGAACTACAGGAAGATGGAAGGTACCATAGAGGACATGATGAACTACAGGAAGATGGAAGGTACTATAGAGGACATGATGAACTACAGGAAGATGGAAGGTACCATAGAGGACATGATGAACTACAGGAAGATGGAAGGTACCATAGAGGACATGATGAACTACAGGAAGATGGAAGGTACCATAGAGGACATGATGAACTACAGGAAGATGGAAGGTACCATAGAGGACATGATGAACTACAGGAAGATGGAAGGTACCATAGAAGACATGATGAACTGCAATCCTGCATTGTGGTATTACACAAAAGGTATTTTTCCTGTGTGAGGGTTCTTTCCTATTTTGTCCTCTATTGCTCCTCTATTGTTCTTCAAGCAAGATGGAGGTCGATGACATCACATCAGACCATCAGACCAATTCCTTGAAAGCCCTACTCCTTCCACTTAGCAGTTGTGTCTAAACATTTTTTTTTGTTACCCTTTAGTGTGTGTGTACTTTACTGTTTTTATACTTTTGTGTTTTAGTGTTAAAGGTTTGCAGAACTGTATCTCAATCAAGGATGCATTTTTAATCAAAGGGATGTGGAATGAGCATGTTAAAGTTTTTCATCATGGGTCTTGTTCTGGTGTCAGCTCTGCAGAGTGAATCTGATTTTCAACCAAACCTTAATCACACTGCTAACCCTAATGCCTAACCTTAATGCCTAACCTTAATGCCTAACCCTAATGCCTAACCCTAATGCCTAACCTTAATGCCTAACCCTAATGCCTAACCCTAATGCCTAACCCTAATGCCTAACCCTAATGCCTAACCCTAATGCCCTAACCCTAATGCCTAACCTTAATGCCTAACCCTAATGCCTAACCCTAATGCCTAACCCTGATGCCTAACCCTAATGCCTGAGCCTAATGCCTAACCTGATGCCTAACCCTAATGCTGGCCCTGATGCCTGGCCTGATGCCTAGCCTAGTGCCTAGCCTGATGCCTGGCCCTGATGCCTGGCCTGATGCCTGGCCTGATGCTAGCCCTGATGCCTGGCCCTGATGCCTAGCCCCTGATGCCTAGCCCTGGTGCTGTAAGCCCTATGTGCCTAACCTGATGCCTGGCCCTGATGCCTAGCCTGTGCTGCTGGCTAACCTAGTGCCTAGCCCTGATGCCTGGCCTGATGCCTGGCCCTAGTGCCTCAGCCCTGTTGCTGGCCTGATGGCCTGGCCCTAGTGCCTGGCCCTGATGCTGGCCTAGCCCTGATGCCTGTGCCCTGTCCTAAGCTAGCCCTAGTGCCTAGCCCTAATGGCACCTGAGCCTGATTGCTGACCCTGTGCCTGGCCTTGTGCCTGAACCCTGTGCCTGTGCCTAGCCTGATGCCTGGCCTTGTGCCTGGCCCTGTGCCTGGCCATGCTGCCTGGCCTGTGCTGGCCCTGGTGCTGGCCTGTGCTGGCCTGGTGCTGGCCCTGGCTGCCGCTGGCCTGGTGCCTGGCCCTGGTGCCTGGCCCTGTGCCCTGGCCTGACTGTGCCTGGCCCTGTGCTGGCCTGTGCCTGGCCTGTGTGCCTGGCCCTGGTGCTGGCCCTGTGCCTGGCCCTGGTGCCTGGCCTGTGCTGGCCCTGGTGCGCTGGCCCTGTGCCTGGCCCTGTGCTGGCCCTGTGCCTGGCCTGTGCTGGCCTGTGCTGGCCTGGCGCCTGGCCTGGTGCTGGCCCTGTGCCTGGCCCTGGTGCCTGGCCTGGTGCTGGCCTGGCCCTGGCGCCTGTGCCTGGCCTGTGTGCTGGCCCTGTGCCTGGCCTGTGCTGGCCCTGGCCTGCCTGTGCTGGCCCTGTGCCTGCCCTGTGCCTGGCCTGGTGCTGGCCCTGTGCCCGTGCTGGCCTGTGCCTGGCCTGTGCTGGCCTGGCCTGGCCGTGGCCTGGCCCTGTGCCTGGCCCGTGCTGGCCTGTGCCTGGCCCTGGCCTGGCCCTGTGCCGGCTGTGTGCTGGCCCTGTGCCCTGGCCTGGTGCCTGGCCTGTGCCTGGCCCTGTGCCCTGGCCTGGCCTGGCCTGTCCTGGCCCTGTGCTGGCCTGTGCTGGCCTGTGCTGGCCCTGGCCTGGCCTGGCGCTGGCCTGTGCCTGGCCTGGTGCTGGCCTGTTGCTGGCCTGTGCTGGCCTGTGCCCTGGCCCTGTGCCTGGCCCTGTGCTGGCCTGTGCTGGCCTGGTGCCTAACCCTAATGCCTAACCCTAATGCCTAACCCTAATGCCTAACCTTAATGCCTAACCCTAATGCCTAACCCTAATGCCTAACCCTAATGCCTAACCCTAATGCCTAACCCTAATGCCTAACCCTAATGCCTAACCCTAATGCCTAACCCTAATGCCTAACCCCAATGCCTAACCTTAATGCCTAACCCTAATGCCTAACCCACGCAATACAACCCCAATGCCTAATGCCTAACCCTAATGCCTAACCCTAATGCCTAACCCTAATGCCTAACCCTAATGCCTAACCCTAATGCCTAACCCCAATGCCTAACCCTAATGCCTAATGCCTAACCCTAATGCCTAACCCTAATGCCTAACCCTAATGCCTAACCTAATGCCTAACCCTAATGCCTAACCCTAATGCCTAACCTAATGCCTAACCCTAATGCCTAATGCCTAACCCTAATGCCTAACCCTAATGCCTAACCCTAATGCCTAACCCTGATGCCTAACCCTAATGCCTAACCCTAATGCCTAACCCTAATGCCTAACCCTAATGCCTAACCCTAATGCCTAACCCATGCCTAACCCTAATGCCTAACCCTAATGCCTAACCCTGATGCCTAACCCTGATGCCTAACCCTGATGCCTAACCCTAATGCCTAACCTAATGCCTAACCCTAATGCCTAACCCTAATGCCTAACCCTAATGCCTAACCCTAATGCCTAACCCTAATGCCTAACCCTAATGCCTAACCTTAAATTAGGAACAAAAAAGCTTTTTTTCCTGTTTTTTTTTACAATTTAGCCAGTTTTAACTTTGCAGCTGGCCTATCTAAGGGGACATCGGTCAGTTCTGCCTCCACGGCAAAACTCCTGACAATAAACGTCAACTTGCATAGAGTCATAATAAGGGCTAACCCAGGCCTGACCCATCTCCTTATGTATTCCTAACCCCCTGTTGCAAAAAGTGACATCCAAAAAACATATACATTTTACATTTATATTTGAGTAATTTAGCAGACACTCTTATCCAGAACAACGAACTGTAGTGAGTGCAGACATCTTCATACTGGTCCCCCGGTGGAATCAAATCAATATACAACCCAAAGGCTCCTAGCGTCCCACGCATGTTTTCTTAACCCTAACACTAAAACTAAGGGCATTTATACATATGAAATTCACTACCCTGGTTTAGTTCCTGGAGTGTTTGTGAGAATTCAACAGAATACGTTATGCTTTCACAAAACACTTTCAGGGTGCGATTAGCAGCATTCTACATGACGTTCGTGAGATTGTTTACAACGAGCACAAAAACTCCACGCGACTCGCGCTGCCGAGTCACAATACCTGGTAAATTGGTCATGGATCTTGGACCCACTACCAAACGCTCCAGTATCTGGATCATAAGGGGATATGTGAAAGTGGCCTAAAACTGAAACTAAGGGGCTGGATTCCATCCGTGTCGCCGAATTATCGTGGAAGATCCGCATTAAAATATAAAGGTGAATACCGATTGAGCTGACATATGCAGTGTTTATCGTGAATGCAGTCTCCGTTTTTAATTGCCAATCGCGCAATAAAGCGGATCTCGAGCCCTACGGATTGAATAGAGCCTTATTAAATAATATTAAAACAAAATATAAATATCTGTATACAACTTCAACTAAGCAAACAATAGCAAATCAGGTCTGAAAAACGAACTGAAACTAAACTGAATTCAAAATACATGTATAATATAAACACTATAATAATCTTGGTGTGTGTCTGTGTGAGAGACCTGCTAGTGGCTCTAATGCCCTGATGTGAGTAGATGGAGCTTGCAGAATGTGTTACACTGCAGTCGTTCTCTGTGGAAATCTCATATCAGGGCATGAGAGCCCTGCCACACACACACACACACACACACACACACACACACACACACACACACACACACACACACACACACACACACACATCAAGTGGTGCTGGATGATCATTGACTATAAGGGGGGATCGAATGCTTCGGCCTCCTAGTCAACGCAAAGATCGTTGTAGCAGACACTCAAGTCAATTCCAATCCAAACTGCTTAATAGGACTAGAGTACAACATAATTTCTGCTGCTTTTTCTCTCATTAGTCAGCTCAGACACACAGTTGTTAGATAGAAACTACGTGTGATTGTTTGAAGGATGATGTGCCAATTAGCTGACGCTTTAATTTGAAAGCCACTTACAATGATGCGCTTACATTTTCCATAAGGGTGACCCCAGCGGGAATCGAACCCACAACCCTGGAGTAGCAAGTGCCTTCCTTTATCAACTGCGCCACAGACGACCACATATGTCCCTTATGTTGTTATATGCAAATGCAATTGACTGCAGCCCTTTGATTTGAACCAAAAAAAAAAAAAAAAATTGTCATGTGGAACACTATTTTGGCTGACTGTCATTATGGATGACTGTCATTATGGATGACAGACAGTTATCCATCCTGTCTGCCCAAAATATGCCCTCTCCTGGGGTGCTTGTTCCAAGCCAGGGCTGTTCAATTACGATTCTGAAGGGTTGAAAAACTGTTTTGTTTCTACCTGGTAGTTAATTGCACTCGCCTGGTGTCCCAGGTCTGAATCAGTCCCTTATTAGAAGGAGAGGATGTAAACCAGAAGGGATTCATCCCCCCAAGACCGACATTGATAATTCTATTTGCCATGCGAATATAGTGTAACAATATGTGCACCCTCCTTTCCCCTGGCTTGGCACCCCTGGCTTGGAACCCTGGCTTGGCACCCCTGGCTTGGCTGTGTATCGTATTGGCAGATGCTTGGCACCTCCTGGCTTGACTGTGTATTGTGTTGACAGGTGCTTGGCACCCCTGGCTTTGTTGTGTATTGTGTTGGCAGGTGCTTGGCACCCGTTGGCTTGACTGTGTATTGTGTTGGCAGGTGCTTGGCACCCCTGGCTTGGCTGTGTATTGTGTTGGCAGGTGCTTGGCACCCGTTGGCTTGACTGTGTATTGTGTTGGCAGGTGCTTGGCACCCCTGGTTTGGCTGTGTATTGTGTTGGCAGGTGCTTGGCACCCCCTGGCTTGACTGTGTATTGTGTTTGCAGGTGCTTGGCACCCCTGGCTTGGTTGTGTATTGTGTTTGCAGGTGCTTGGCACCTGTTGGCTTGGCTGTATTGTGTTGGCAGGTGCTTGAAACCCCTGGCTCAGGTCCCAGTGAGCCCTTTGTGTGATGGTCCGACAGCTGGCACTATGCCCCCCCAGAGCCAGGAGGCCAGGGCATCTGTTTTGGGGCCTTCTGGGACTTCCCTGGGTGGTTTTCTAAGGACTGCTGCACTCACTACCCCATAATCACAAACTGGTTGAATCGATGTTTTTCCACATCATTTCAACAGAAAAATGCAATGTGATGACATTGTGGAAAACTGATTGGATTTGAAAAAGTCTCAATGTAAAGGAATTTGGTAAACATGTCCTTTTAAAAATGTTTTAAATCCAATGTCATGCTTAAATTATTTGTTGAATTTCATGTTGAATTAGTTTTAGAGGACAACTCAATGAAATGTAAATCAAACTAGATGTTGAAATAGATGTTAACACACTATTGTAACATTTCTGAAATATTCTCCTCATAACATTGTCGTGTTGCTGTTTCTTGTGACTTGGCTACCTGCCAAACCTTTCATTTATTACTTTTAATAACCATTTAACACATTTACGAACATCTTAGTTTTTTTCTTGCTCAACTTTCTTCATTCAACTTTCAACCCCGCACGCTTTAATACTTGGATACCAACAACCGAATCCAGGCTACCAAGAGCTGAACTCATTCAACGCTCTCTTTGGGTGTTCCCTCCATGGCTGTGGATGTCCCTCCAGCTACCTCTCCCTGTCCTAGTCAATCAACTGCCTGGGTACAGCCTGGACCACCGCGGCCCCCTTTCCTCTGGGCCGTGCTCTGGATCAGAGCTCTGTCCCTTGGCTGTTGAGGCCTGCACACAGCCCTCTTCTCAGATGAGTTCTTTGGCTCTGGCCTCACAATCTGCTTTGAGACACGGCAGATGCTGGATCATTCCGGGCTATTGTGATAGGTTCGATGTTGAGGCATATATCTAAACTTGGGGCAATGACTTTGTGTTTTCCAGGGTCAAAAGTTCAGGATATCACCAGGTTGCTTCCTGGGCTGTGTGTCAGGGAATGATACTGTCATGGTTCATGTGGGGTCAAAGTTCAGGACATCATCAGGTTGCTTCCTGGGCTGTGTGTCAGGGAATGATACTGTCATTGTTTATGTGGGGTCAAATGGCATTATGAAAGGCAGCTCAGAACAGCTGAAGATGGATTTTAAAGAACTGATTGTCGGTGACAAGTAGTGACCCAAACACCCCATAATATCTGTCCCTCTGCCCTCCCTAAATCATGGCATTGAACGGTTCAGCAGGCTTTTATCCCTCCATAACTGGCTACCAGACTATGGCAGCTCTGTGGGTGTATTATTTATTGCCAATTTTGATACCTTCTGGAAACAATGATGGAATTATAAATAAATAAATAAATAATAATATAAGTTCACTCTGGATGAACTGCAGAGATCTACAGCTGAGGTGGGAGACTTGTCCATAGGACAACAATCAGTCGTATATTGCACAAATCTGGCCTTTATGGAAGAGTGGCAAGAAGAAAGCCATTTCTTAAAGATATTCATAAAAAGTGTCGTTTAAAGTTTGCCACAAGCCACCTGGGAGACACACCAAACATGTGGAAGAAGGTGCTCTGGTCAGATGAAACCAAAATTGAACTTTTTGGCAACAATGCAAAACGTTATGTTTGGCGTAAAAGCAACACAGCTCATCACCCTGAACACACCATACCCACTGTCAAACATGGTGGTGGCAGCATCATGGTTTGGGCCTGCTTTTCTTCAGCAGGGACAGGGAAGATGGTTAAAATTGATGGGAAGATGGATGGAGCCAAATACAGGACCATTCTGGAAGAAAACCTGATGGAGTCTGCAATAGACCTGAGACTGGGACGGAGATTTGTCTTCCAACAAGACAATGATCCAAAACATAACGCAAAATCTACAATGGAATGGTTCAAAAATAAACATATCCAGGTGTTAGAATGGCCAAGTCAAAGTCCAGACCTGAATCCAATCGAGAATCTGTGGAAAGAACTGAAACTGCTGTTCACAAATGCTCTCCATCCAACCTCACTGAGCTCGAGCTGTTTTGCAAGGAGGAATGGGAAAAAATGTCAGTCTCGATGTGCAAAACTGATAGAGACATACCCTAAGCGACTTACAGCTGTAATCGCAGCAAAGGTGGCGCTACAAAGTATTAACTTAAGGGGGCTGAACAATTTTGCATGCCCAATTTTTCAGTTTTTGATTTGTTAAAAAAGTTTTAAATATCCAATAAATGTCGCTCCACTTCATGATTGTGTCCCACTTGTTGTTGATTCTTCACAAAAAATACAGTTTTATATCTTTATGTTTGAAGCCTGAAATGTGGCAAAATGTCGCAAAGTTCAAGGGGGTCAATACTTTCGCAAGGCACTGTATATTTACTGGGAGATTAAAATATTGACTGGCTATCATCAGGCTGCCCACTCAAGAGAAATCTACAAACTGTAACTAGTGCCTGTAACCTGGTACAGGTTAACAATCAGCCTATCAACAATCAGCCTATCAGGGTTAACAATCAGCCTATCAACAATCAGCCTATCAGGGTTAACAATCAGCGATCAGGGTTAACAATCAGCCTATCAACAATCAGCCTATCAACAATCAGCATATCAGGGTTGACAATCAGCCTATCAACAATCAGCCTATCAGGGTTAACAAACAGCCTATCAGGGTTAACAATCAGCCTATCAACAATCAGCCTATCAGGGTTAACAAACAGCCTATCAGGGTTAACAATCAGTATCAACAATCAGCCTATCAACAATCAGCCTATCAACAATCAGCCTATCAGGGTTAACAATCAGCTTATCAGGGTTAACAATCAGCCTATCACGGTTACAAACAGCCTATCAACAATCAGCCTATCAACAAACAGCCTATCAGGGTTAACAAACAGCCTATCAACAATCAGCCTATCAGGGTTAACAATCAGCCTATCAGGGTTAACAATCAGCCTATCAACAATCAGCCTATCAGGGTTAACAATCAGCCTATCAACAATCAGCCTATCAGGGTTAACAATCAGCCTATCAACAATCAGCCTATCAGGGTTAACAATCAGCCTATCAGGTTAACAATCAGCCTATCAGGGTTAACAATCAGCCTATCACGGTTACAAATAGCCTATCAACAATCAGCCTATCAACAAACAGCCTATCAAAAATCAGCCTATCAGGGTTAACAAACAGCCTATCAACAATCAGCCTATCAGGGTTAACAATCAGCCTATCAGGGTTAACAATCAGCCTATCAGGGTTAACAATCAGCCTATCAACCTATCAGGGTTAACAATCAGCCTATCAGGGTTAACAATCAGCCTATCAACAATCAGCCTATCAGGGTTAACAATCAGCCTATCAACAATCAGCCTATCAGGGTTACAAACAGCCTATCAACAATCAGCCTATCAGGGTTAACAAACAGCCTATCAGGGTTAACAATCAGCCTATCAACAATCAGCCTATCAACAATCAGCCTATCAGGGTTACAATCAGCCTATCAAGGTTACAAACAGCCTATCAGGGTTACAAACAGCCTATCAACAATCAGCCTATCAGTGTTAACAATCAGCCTATCAGGGTTAACAATCAGCCTATCAGGGATAACAAACAGCCTATCAACAATCAGCCTATCAGGGTTAACAATCAGCCTATCAGGGTTAACAATCAGCCTATCAACAATCAGCCTATCAGGGTTACAATCAGCCAATCAGGTTAACAATCAGCCTATCAGGGATAACAAACAGCCTATCAACAATCAGCCTATCAGGGTTAACAATCAGCCAATCAGGGTTAACAATCAGCCTATCAACAATCAGCCTATCAGGGTTACAATCAGCCTATCAACAATCAGCCTATCAGTGTTAACAATCAGCCTATCAACAATCAGCCTATCAGGGTTAACAATCAGCCAATCAGGGTTAACAATCAATCAGGGATAACAATCAGCCTATCAGGGATAACAATCAGCCTATCAGGAATGAAATCAACCAACATGTATTGATCAAATCATTACTAATGCTGCAGAAATTTGTTTGAAAGCAGTATCCGAATCCATTTGATATAGTGATCACAATATAGTAGCCATATCTAGGAAAACCAAAGATCCATATCCTAAGGCTGGGCCTAATATAGTGTATAAGAGGTCATACAAGACGTTTTGTAGCGATTCAGATGTTGTTGGTCCGTGGTGTGTAATGAGGAGCAACCAGATGCTGCACTTGACACATTTATGAAATTGCTTATTCCAGTTACCAATAAGCATGAATCCATTAAGAAAATGACTGTACATTCTGTTAAATCCCTGTGTAATGATGAGGAATTGAAAAACTGTATGGTTGAGAGGGATGAGGAAAAAATAAATGGCAAATAGGTCTGGCTGTACAACCGATTGGCAAACGTACTGCAAATTGAGAAATCATGTGACTAAACTGAATAAAAATAAGAAACTACAGGCCCTAGTTTCTACCTTCTTAACAGCACTATCAACAAGGCAGGTCCTACAGGCCCTAGTTTCTACCTTCTTAACAGCACTATCAACAAGGCAGGTCCTACAGGCCCTAGTTTCTGCCTTCTTAACAGCACTATCAACAAGGCAGGTCCTACAGGCCCTAGTTTCTACCTTCTTAACAACACTATCAACAAGGCAGGTCCTACAGGCCCTAGTTTCTACCTTCTTAACAACACTATCAACAAGGCAGGTCCTACAGGCCATAGTTTCTACCTTCTTAACAGCACTATCAACAAGGCAGGTCCTACAGGCCCTAGTTTCTGCCTTCTTAACAACACTATCAACAAGGCAGGTCCTACAGGCCCTAGTTTCTACCTTCTTAACAACACTATCAACAAGGCAGGTCCTACAGGCCCTAGTTTCTACCTTCTTAACAACACTATCAACAAGGCAGGTCCTACAGGCCCTAGTTTCTACCTTCTTAACAGCACTATCAACAAGGCAGGTCCTACAGGCCCTAGTTTCTACCTTCTTAACAACACTATCAGCAAGGCAGGTCCTACAGGCCCTAGTTTTGTCACACCTCGACTACTGTTCAGTTGTGTGGTCAGGTGCCAGAAAGAGGGACTTAGGAAAATTGCAGTTGACAGCATAGCTGGTCCTTGGATGTACACAGAGAGCTAACATTAATAATATGCATGTCAGTCTCTCCTGGCTAAAAGTGGAGGAGAGATTGACTTCATCACCACTTCTATTTGTGAGAGGTAATGACATGTTGAAAGCACTGAGCAGTTTGCCAGTAGTTTGAACTACTGGCACACAGCTCGGACACCCATGCATACCCCACAAGACATGCCACCAGAGGTCTCTTCACAGTCCCCAAGTCCAGAACAGACTATGGGAGGCGCACGGTACTACATAGAGCCATGACTACATGGTACTCTATTCCACATCAAGTAACTGATGAAAACAGTTGAATCAGATTTTAAAAAACAGATACAAAAACACCTTATGGAACAGCAGGGACTGTGAAGAGACACACACACATAGAGGTACAGACACATGCATACAAACACACAATAACATACGCACTATACACAATGTTGTGGCTATGTGGTAGTAGAGTAGGGCCTGATGGCACACACTTAAAATGTAGTGAAATCTGTTGTGAATGTCTTGTATTGTTTTAAAAATATTATAACTGCCTTCATTTTGCAGGACCCCAGGAAGAGTAGCTGATGCCTTGGCAGCAGTTAATGGGGATCCATAATAAATCCAACTCAAACTGTAATGTTTAAAGTCACATTGCTCAATGCTCTGGCCACATCTACAGTGACCGAGGGTTAGCTCAATGATTGTGTTCATGTCAGAAAAATTTATATACATTATTTACTTTCTGATATACCTTCAACCTGACAATTGTGTTACTTTATATTACATTGACTAATTATAATACTTTGACATCACATTCACTATTAGTAATGCGTTATGACAATACATTCACTATTAGTAATGCTTTATGACATCGCATACACTATTAGTAATGCGTTATGACAATACATTCACTATTAGTAATGCTTTATGACATCACATACACTATTAGTAATGCGTTATGACATCACATTCACTATTAGTAATGCTTTATGACATCACATTCACTATTAGTAATGCTTTATGACATCACATTCACTATTAGTAATGCTTTATGACATCACATTCACTATGAGTAATGCTTTATGACATCACATTCACTATGAATAATGCTTTATGACATCACATACACTATTAGTAATGCTTTATGACATCACATTCACTATTAGTAATGCTTTATGACATCACACTCACTATTAGTAATGCTTTATGACATCACACTCACTATTAATAATGCTTTATGACAATACATTCACTATTAGCAATGCTTTATGACATCACATTCACTATTAGCAATGCTTTATGACATCACATTCACTATTAGTAATGCTTTATGACATCACATTCACTATTAATAATGCTTTATGACATCACATTCACTATTAATAATGCTTTATGATTTATGACATCACACTCACTATTAATAATGCTTTATGACATCACATTCACTATTAGTAATGCTTTCTTCCTTCCCCTCCTCTAATCCCGATTCCCTCCTTTACTGAGTGCCTGCTCTCCCTTATCTAATAACCAGGAAGGAAGAATAAGGAAGGAGAACTAGATACCAATCTCTAACTTCCTGGGATACACAAACAAATGCACGCACGCACACATGCACGCACACACGAGACAGACTCACTAAATGACTCCAGACTGATTCCTTAACCTTTCTGAAAGGATGAGACTAATATCAGCAGTATGGGTTTCCATGGGGATTCCTCCCTGTCTAATAACCAGGAAGGAAGAATAAGGAAGGGGAACTAGATACCAATCTCTAATTTCCTGGGATACACAAACACGCGCACACGCACCCTCCTTTCCAGTATTTTCAGATCTGCAAAGGAGGAGTCAATGGGAGGCCATAAGGATAGGGGTCAGTGATGGGAATGGAATGGATTCAGCATTACAATAGGGGTCAGTGATGGGCATGGAATGGATTCAGCATTACAATAGGGGTCAGTGATGGGAATGGAATGGATTCAGCATTACAATAGGGGTCAGTGATGGGCTTGGAATGGATTCAGCATTACAATAGGGGTCAGTGATGGGCATGGAATGGATTCAGCATTAGAATAGGGGTCAGTGATGGGCTTGGAATGGATTCAGCATTACAATAGGGGTCAGTGATGGGCTTGGAATGGATTTAGCATTACAATAGGGGTCAGTGATGGGCTTGGAATGGATTCAGCATTACAATAGGGGTCAGTGATGGGCTTGGAATGGATTCAGCATTACAATAGTGGTCAGTGATGGGCATGGAATGGATTCAGCATTACAATAGGGGTCAGTGATGGGCTTGGAATGGATTCAGCATTACAATAGGGGTCAGTGATGGGCTTGGAATGGATTCAGCATTACAATAGGGGTCAGTGATGGGCTTGGAATGGATTCAGCATTACAATAGGGGTCAGTGATGGATCCAGGGTCCTATTGATAGAATATTTTTATATCTGGAAATCTGTTATGAAGCATCATAACACTGAGTCTCATTTAAATGATGAGTTGAGTTGTAACTTAAAACAAATACATGTTGTGATTAAAGATATGAGGGGAGTGCCTTAGTCTAATCATTCTGACTGGCTGACAAAAACTAAGTCTGAAAGGAGTGTGACTTATCTGGACAGGGTGAGGCTTTAGGAAACTTACAGTAGTGTATGATCCATCATTTAAACCTTCTGGAAAGGATTCAGAAAATAAATCATCCAATCATCATAATAAGAAACATTTAGGGGTGGGACAACAACAAGGAATAAGAAAAACAGGAAGTGGAAAATCGAGCAGCCCCAAAATATCCTGTGGGCTGCTGGGTAACAAAAGGGCCATCCACTTCCTGGTGTAGGGTTTTGGCCATCGCCTCCGTTCATCGAGGGAAGGAAGTCATTGTGAATGACAATAGGCTTGGAGAGCATACCCAGCCTGGATACACACACACACACACACACACACACACACACACACACACACACACACACACACACACACACACACACACACACACACACACACACACACACAGAGTGAAGGAAGGATCTATTTTTATTACTGTAGCACATTGATTGAAATGTAAAATCTGTGTCCTGTGTCTCATCACATGAAGTATTTTGTATAAATAACTTCCTTAATTTCTTTCTCTCACCTTCTGTTTCTGTCTAACGGGGTATGCCTTCTCCCAGGGTGCACCACACATGAAATGAGATGACACTGCACACTCTTAAAAGCCCAGTGCAGCCAAAAGTGTGATTTTCTTGTGTTATATTTCCACACTATGATGTTGGAATAATACTGTGAAATGATGAAAATGATGATAATATCCCTTTAGTGTCAGAGCTGTATGGAAAGACCTACCTGAAATTTCAGCCTGTTTTGGTGGGATGGAGTTTTGACCTGTGTGATGACATCACCAGGTGGAAAATTAGTCAAAGATGAACTCCAGGGTCTTAACCTCAATAAATTCGTAACATATCGTGCGAATTGGATTTGTGACGTAGTACACAACAAAAACAGGGATTACTTTTGGCCACTTTCAAAACCACTGGCTGATATTAAACAAAGTTTGACAGTGCAGGCCTCCTGAGTGGCGCAGTGGTCTAAGGCTCTGAACCGCAGTGGTCTAAGGCTCTGAACCGCAGTGGTCTAAGGCTCTGAATCGCAGTGGTCTAAGGCTCTGAATCGCAGTGGTCTAAGGCTCTGAATCGCAGTGGTCTAAGGCTCTGAATCGCAGTGGTCTAAGGCTCTGAACCGCAGTGGTCTAAGGCTCTGAATCCCAGTGGTCTAAGGCTCTGAACCGCAGTGGTCTAAGGCTCTGAATCCCAGTGGTCTAAGGCTCTGAATCCCAGTGGTCTAAGGCTCTGAACTGCAGTGGTCTAAGGCTCTGAATCCCAGTGGTCTAGGCTCCTGAATCCCAGTGGTCCTAAGGCTCTGAATCCCAGTGGTCTAAGGCTCTGAATCCCAGTGGTCTAAGGCTCTGAACCGCAGTGGTCTAAGGCTCTGAAACTGCAGTGGTCTAAGGCTCTGAATCGCAGTGGTCTAAGGCTCTGAATCCCAGTGGTCTAAGGCTCTGAATCCCAGTGGTCTAAGGCTCTGAATCCCAGTGGTCTAAGGCTCTGAATCCCAGTGGTCTAAGGCTCACAACGCAGTGGTCTAAGGCTCTCTGAACCGCAGTGGTCTAAGGCTCTGGAATCGCAGTGGTCTAAGGCTCTGGAACCGCAGTGGTCTAAGGCTCTGAATCGCAGTGGTCTAAGGCCTGAATCCCGGTGGTCTAAGGCTCTGAACCGCAGTAGTCAGGGCTCCTGAACCGCAGTGGTCTGGGCTCTGACCAGTGCTAGCTGCTATTTTTGTGTCTTTTTTTGCTCTATTTTACTTGAAAACAATAGCAGTAAGGTGCTTAATTGTCACCCGAAAGGATTTGATATTGGATAAAAACGGCCGCATTGACCTTAAAGCAACACTATTAGGACACAGGGCTAAGTATCTAGTAGCCAAAACGTTATTGAACATTGCCGATTCAAGTGGCACAAACAGCCAATGGGATGCATTGATGTGCATACATGTCAGGCATGTTTATTCTACATAGCATATTCCTATCGGAACGTTTCCAAAAGGTTGTGTCTGAACGCTCCCCAAGACGGGAAGGGCGAGAGATTTCCTGTGAAAACACGATGTTAGGAAACGGAATTCCCCACCGTGCCTCGCCTCTATCTTAGGGACACGTTCTGAATGTCTCCATGTTGCTAATGACTTCCTGTAACACGTCTACCTGCACTAGTCCTCCTTTTAAAATTCACCTCTGTTTTTAGTTGATACAATGCAAGGAGACCAACAGAGACCCTCCAGTGGAGCTGTTATGTTCTAAAGCTGTCAATCATAGGACATGATGCCAGTTCCTCAGTCATTATCAGTGACAGTCCCTATCTTAGGGCAGCTCTAACCTTTTCGAAAGTGTGCCAACCACAAATTGCTCAATAAATTCAGGACATCGCTAGACTTCAGTGATCGAGACAGTTAGTATTTATCGTAAACTCCCTTTGCAACGTTAAAAGAAACAATAAGGAGTTGACACAATAACAGATTGCCTGAGGGCCCATCTTGGCCACCTCTGTGTACAGCACCACTTTGAACTTCCACAATCCAACTCAGTGAAGCACATTTCCAGAATCCCAATCAATCCTAATGTTTTCACACAGAGAGAGATGATCCCTTTAGCTTTGGGCTCAGTTCCTTCCTCTGGCACTTGCTTCTTGTGTGTTGTGTGAATCTATAATAATTGTTTTAGGTTTCTAGCTCACTGTCCTTTTTAAACGCAAGTCCTTGGCTTGAAGCACCATTATATTTATATTAAATTAATGCGTGAATAAAATTAAAGGATTTCACTATCAGACAAGGCAGGTGACGTACTGATTTAATCAAAGCATCAAATGTTCTAAAGCAGAATTTTAGAAAAACAGACTGATGATTTTTGCAACGTCGAAGTTTCAATAATTTCTACATTTGTTAGTACAGGTAAAATAATTTGTCCACAGCTCAAACTACTGTATAGCTTACAGAAATCTTACCAACCATGTCATATATATATATATATTATTTATTTTAAACAGCAAAAATGTAATTTAAAAGGAATGCATTTGATAGTCCCTGAATGATTTTTTTTTTACTTTCTCCAGTTCAACTATTCGTAACGGCCAATTACAACAGCGGCCAATTACAACAGCTAAACTCTAAAGTCCTAATGGCAGCAGGTCCTTAATACATGGAGACAGGGGATCCCTATCGACACATATCAAATACAAAAACACACATAAACACTCAGACAGGACACACAAGACAAGACAAGACAGACAGACAGGACACACACACACACACACTCCAAATAACAGCTACACACGCAATAGTTTTTGCATGACTTTCAAATGTTCCTCTCTTTCTCTCTCCCAGAATAAGCGTGCATATCTAGTCAGCTTACCACATGGAACTCTGACTCCCTCTTCTTCTCCACTGTCTTCTCTAAGCCAGAGTGTAACAGGATTCAGAGGGGCTCATTTGATCTGATCATAGTCGAGGCCCCAGGCAAAACCACCGCTACTCCGCCACTAAGTACTGCCCTAACGACGTCACTCCCGGGAGAAATAGAGAAGTAGGGTAATTCTCTCACTGCGGCGGGCAGGGAGACATTCACAGATCCCCACATCCCACAATCCCTCCTCCTTCTCTAACAGGGTCCTACCTCTCCCAGCACTCACTCACACACACACACACACACACACACACACACACACACACACACACACACACACACACACACACACACACACAGGATCGCTCCTCCCCAGCAGGCTTGACGGCTAACACACTCTGCCTGGAGGATGCAGTTAGTTCAGAGATAAGTTAACATACTGTAATTAAACAATATTCAGGCATGTAACATACTGTATTAGAACACATTCAGACATAACATACTGTATTAGAACACATTCAGGCATAACATACTGTATAGAACACATTCAGACATAACATACTGTATTAGTACACATTGACATAACATACTGTATTAGAACACATTCAGACATAACATACTGTATTAGAACACATTCAGACATAACATACTGTTTTAGAACACATTCAGACATAACATACTGTATTAGAACACATTCAGACATAACATACTGTATTAGAACACATTCAGACACATAACATACTGTATTAGAACACATTCAGACATAACATACTGTATTAACACATTGACATAACATACTGTATTAGAACACATTCAGACATAACATACTGTATTAGAACACATTCAGAACATTCAGACATAACATACTGTATTAGAACACATTCAGACATAACATACTGTATTAGAACACATTCAGACATAACATACTGTATTAGAACACATTCAGACATAACATACTGTATTAGAACACATTCAGACATAACATACTGTTTTAGAACACATTCAGGCATAACATACTGTATTAGAACACATTCAGACATAACATACTGTGTTAGAACACATTCAGACATAACATACTGTATTAGAAACACATTCAGACATAACATACTGTATTAGAAGACATAACATACATTAGACATAACATACTGTATTAGAAGACATTCAGACATAACATACTGTATTAGAACACATTCAGACATAACATACTGTATTAGAACACATTCAGACATAACATACTGTATTAGAAGACATTCAGACATAACATACTGTATTAGAACACATTCAGACATAACATACTGTATTAGAACACATTCAGACATAACATACTGTATTAGAACACATTCAGACATAACATACTGTATTAGAACACATTCAGACATAACATACTGTATTAGAACACATTCAGACATAACATACTGTATTAGAACACATTCAGACATAACATACTGTATTAGAACACATTCAGACATAACATACTGTATTAGAACACATTCAGACATAACATACTGTATTAGAACACATTCAGACATAACATACTGTATTAGAACACATTCAGACATAACATGCTGTATTGAACCATTCATCAAATTATACACATGACAAACATACTGTATTAGAACACAAACTGGTACTGGGAACACATTCAGACATAACATACTGTTTTTTTCTCCATTCAAAAAACAAGACCAAACTGGTAGATTTTCTCCATTAAAGACTTGACAAGGGAGGAAGCCCTTGGACAGAAACAAACAAAGACACTGCAATTAAGGAACACAGGGTTTAAAATAGTATTTGTAGTTCTCTTTCAAATACTTGGAAGGATCCTGAAGGCTAGCCTGGCGCAACAGAGCCAATGGAATGCTGTTTTATTTTATTAGGTCAATCAGTTATGAACTATTTTTATTTTCAATGACGTCCGAGGAACAGTGGGTTAACAGCCTTGTTCAGGGGTAGAACAACAGACTTCCCGAAGTTCTCAGCTCAGGGATTTGACCTTGCAACCTTTCGGTTTTCTAGTCCAACGCTCTTACATTTACATTTAAGTCATTTGGCAGACGCTCTTATCCAGGCGACTTACTTACCACTAGGATACCTGAACCAGGTCTGCATTTGTGAAACAATGAACATTCTTACTACCCCAGTCTTACTAACGACATACAACACACACACACAACAACGAGAGAGGAGATTTCGCGAGGAGAACCTTGACCCTTTGACTGAAATGTTTCTCACATCTAAGTTCTTACAAACTTCACAAGTTTATTCAATGAGAATAACAGGACATGCAGAGATCTAAACATGTTGAGGTCTGGTGGCTTTCAGTAAGGACACAAAGACTGTCAAACTCTGTTACGCAATAGTATCAATATGACTATTTTAGCCCTCAATGTATAATCATCAACTCTGCCAGACAGACACTTGCTTTTACACTCCATAGTCTTTTCCACGAGACCCCCGGTTTTTATAGTGTAATTATGTAAATGTCTGACAGTTAAATCACTGTGAAAAATGAGACCTTGAATGCTTTTTATTCTTTGTGTTAACATTCTATTGGTGTGGCTTAAAAGGGTCAAGTGAGAGTTGGTTTCAGCTTTATATCAACTGTCATCACCCCAATCTGCTAATAATAATAATAATAATAATAATAATAATAAACAACAACAATATCAATAATAACAATACTAATAATAACAATAATCATAAACAAAAAAATAATAACAACAATGATAAAAATAACAACAATAATAATCATTATTAATATTATTATTTCTTCAGCTTGTATAACGCTCTTCATTACATGAATAATCTCAAAGCGCTTTCAAGCAACAACAAAAAAGACAATCAATTGAGAAAAACAACATCATTCATAACGCTTATAATATCATTTCAAACTCCTCTTCAGTAGCCCCGTTTATACCTGGTGCTAACATGGGTTCTTTGTCCTGATCCTGTCTACATTCTGATTGTCTGATGTCCTCGCCACTAATAGACGTCAGTCCGATCGTCCTCGCATAATAGACGTCAGTCCGATCGTCCCTGCGCCACCTAATAGGCGTCAGTCCGGTCCTACGTCGCCCTCGCCACTGTCAGTCGACGTCCTCGCCACTAATAGACGTCAGTCCGGCGTCCTCGCCACTAATAGGCGTCAGTCCGGCGTCCTGGGCCACTAATAGGCGTCAGTCCGGCGTCCTGCGCCACTAATAGGCGTCAGTCAGCGTCTCGCCACTAATAGACGTCAGTCCGGCGTCCTCGCCACTAATAGACGTCAGTCCGGCGTCCTCGCACTAATAGACGTCCAGTCCGGCGTCGCCCTAATAGACGTCAGTCCGACGTCCTCGCCACTAATAGGCGTCAGTCCGGCGTCACCGCCACTAATAGGCGTCAGTCCGGCGTCCTCGCCACTAATAGGCGTCGTCCGGCGTCCTCGCCACTAATAGGCGTCAGTCCGGCGTCGCCACTAATAGGCGTCAGTCCGGCGTCCTCGCCACTAATAGGCGTCAGTCCGGCGTCCCTGGCCACTAATAGGCGTCAGTCCGGCGTCCTGCGCCACTAATAGGCGTCAGTCCGGCGTCCTCGCCACTAATAGGCGTCCAGTCCGGCGTCCTCGCCACTAATAGGCGTCAGTCGGCGTCCTGCGCCACTAATAGGCGTCAGTCCGGCGTCCCGCCACTAATAGGCGTCAGTCCGGCGTCGCCCATAATAGGCGTCAGTCAGCGTCCTGCGCCACTAATAGGCGTCCAGTCCGGCGTCCTCGCCACCTAATAGGCGTCAGTCCGGCGTCTCGCCACTAATAGGCGTCAGTCCGGCGTCCTCGCCACTAATAGGCGTCCAGTCCGGCGTCCTCGCCACTAATAGACGTCAGTCCGGCGTCCTCGCCACTAATAGACGTCAGTCCGACGTCCCTCGCCACTAATAGGCGTCAGTCCGGCGTCCTCGCCACTAATAGGCGTCAGTCCGGCGTCCTCGCCACTAATAGACGTCAGTCCGCGTCCTGCGCCACTAATAGGCGTCAGTCCGGCGTCCCAGTCCGGCGTCCTCGCCACTAATAGACGTCAGTCCGGCGTCCTCGCCACTAATAGGCGTCAGTCCGGCGTCCTCGCCACTAATAGGCGTCAGTCCGGCGTCCTCGCCACTAACGTCAGTCCGGGCGTCAGTCCGGCGTCCTGCGCCACTAATAGGCGTCAGTCCGGCGTCCTCGCCACTAATAGGCGTCAGTCGGCGTCGCCGCACTAATAGGCGTCAGTCCGGCGTCCTCGCCACTAATAGGCGTCAGTCCGGCGTCGCCACTAATAGGCGTCAGTCCGGCGTCCTGCGCCATAATAGGCGTCAGTCGGCGTCCTCGCCACTAATAGGCGTCAGTCCGGCGTCCCTCGCCACTAATAGGCGTCAGTCCGGCGTCCTCAGCCACTAATAGACGCCAGTCCGGCGTCCTCGCCACTAATAGACGCCAGTCGACGTCGCCACTAATAGACGCCAGTCGGCGTCCTCGCCACTAATGACGTCAGTCCGGCGTCCTCGCCACTAATAGACGCCAGTCCGGCGTCCTCGCCACTGTAGACGCCAGTCCGGCGTCCTCGCCACTGTAGGCGTCAGTCCGGCGTCGCCACTAATAGACGTCAGTCCGACGCCTCGCCACTAATAGACGCTCAGTCCGACGTCCTCGCCACTAATAGACGCCAGTCCGGCGTCCTCGCCACTAATAGACGCCAGTCCGGCGTCCCTCGCCACTAATAGACGTCAGTCCGACGTCTTCGCCACTAATAGACGTCAGTCCGACGCTTCTCGCCTAATAGACGCTCGTCCGCCACTAATAGGCGTCAGTCAGCGTCGCCACTAATAGACGTCAGTCCGACGTCCTCGCCACTCTAATAGACGTCAGTCCGGCGTCCTCGCCATAATAGACGCGTGTCCGACGTCCTCGCCACTAATAGACGTCAGTCCGACGTCCTCGCCATAATGACGTCAGTCCGACGTCCTCGCCATAATAGACGTCAGTCCGCGTCTCGCCACTAATAGACGTCAGTCCGACGTCCTCGCCATAATAGACGTCAGTCCGACGTCCCAGTCAATAATAGGCGTCGGTCCGACGTCCCAGTCACTAATAGACGTCAGTCCGGCGTCCCAGTCACTACAGACGCATGTCCGACGCCCCAGTCGCTTCAATAGACGCCAGTCTGACGCCCCAGTCACTAATAGACGCCAGTCTGACGTCCCAGTCACTAATGACGCCAGTCTGACGTCCCAGTCACTTGCTAATGACGCCAGTCTGGCGCCCCAGTCACTAATAGACGCCCAGTCTGACGCCCCAGTCATAATAGACGCCCAGTCTGGCGTCCCAGTCACTAATAGACGCCAGTCTGGCGTCCCAGTCACTAATAGACGCCCAGTCTGACGTCCCAGTCACTAATAGACGTCAGTCTGACGCCCCAGTCACCAATAGACGCCAGTCTGATGTCCTCACCACTAATAGGCGTCGGTCTGATGTCCTCACCACTAATAGGCGTCAGTCTGATGTCCCAGTCACTAATAGGCGTCAGTCTGATGTCCCAGTCACTAATGAGCGTCAGTCCGATGTCCCTCGTCACTAATAGGCAGCCAGTCTGATGTCCCAGTCACTAATAGGCGTCGGTCTGATGTCCCAGCCACTAATAGGCGTCAGTCTGATGTCCCAGTCACTAATAGGCGTCAGTCCTGATGTCCCAGTCACTAATAGACGCCAGTCAGATGT
>NW_027011365.1:0-24492 GCF_036934945.1 Oncorhynchus masou masou | reverse complement strand
CACCTTTTGCCGCTGATTACAGCTGTAAGTCGCTTGGGGTATGTCTCTATCAGTTTTGCACATCGAGAGACTGAAATTTTTTCCCATTCCTCCTTGCAAAACAGCTCGAGCTCAGTGAGGTTGGATGGAGAGCATTTGTGAACAGCAGTTTTCAGTTCTTTCCACAGATTCTCGATTGGATTCAGGTCTGGACTTTGACTTGGCCATTCTAACACCTGGATATGTTTATTTTTGAACCATTCCATTGTAGATTTTGCTTTATGTTTTGGATCATTGTCTTGTTGGAAGACAAATCTCCGTCCCAGTCTCAGGTCTTTTGCAGACTCCATCAGGTTTTCTTCCAGAATGGTCCTGTATTTGGCTCCATCCATCTTCCCATCAATTTTAACCATCTTCCCTGTCCCTGCTGAAGAAAAGCAGGCCCAAACCATGATGCTGCCACCACCATGTTTGACAGTGGGGATGGTGTGTTCAGGGTGATGAGCTGTGTTGCTTTTACGCCAAACATAACGTTTTGCATTGTTGCCAAAAAGTTCAATTTTGGTTTCATCTGACCAGAGCACCTTCTTCCACATGTTTGGTGTGTCTCCCAGGTGGCTTGTGGCAAACTTTAAACAACACTTTTTATGGATATCTTTAGAAATGGCTTTCTTCTTGCCACTCTTCCATAAAGGCCAGATTTGTGCAATATACGACTGATTGTTGTCCTATGGACAGAGTCTCCCACCTCAGCTGTAGATCTCTGCAGTTCATCCAGAGTGATCATGGGCCTCTTGGCTGCATCTCTGATCAGTCTTCTCCTTATATGAGCTGAAAGTTTAGAGGGACGGCCAGGTCTTGGTAGATTTGCAGTGGTCTGATACTCCTTCCATTTCAATATTATCGCTTGCACAGTGCTCCTTGGGATGTTTAAAGCTTGGGAAATCTTTTTGTATCCAAATCCGGCTTTAAACTTCTTCACAACAGTATCTCGGACCTGCCTGGTGTGTTCCTTGTTCTTACTGAAAGTAGAGGGGCTGAATAATTTTGCACGCCCAATTTTTCAGTTTTTTATTTGTTAAAAAGTTTGAAATATCCAATAAATGTCGTTCCACTTCATGATTGTGTCCCACTTGTTGTTGATTCCTTCCACAAAAAAATATAGTTTTATATCTTTATGTTTGAAGCCTGAAATGTGGCAAGAGTCGCAAAGTTCAAGGGGCCGAATACTGTAAGGCACTGTATGTATACTGTAGCTAAGAAAGTAATACTAAGTGTATGTTGTGTAGTACGATGTTAGTAGCCCATGTGCCTCACCCTAATAATTTGGTCCATTTACCCCTTATAACTTAGCCTACTGTTCTGACTTGGTGGTGCACATGTAGTCTATAGCCTGTTTTAGAGAAATGTAATCATTGAATTTTATAAGAGCTTTCGTTGTCTGCTAACATGCCCTTTATTTATCCTATGGTTCTGACTTGGTGTACATGGAGAATACTGTAAGAATGGCCCATGTTCTGAATTCTGTTGCTGTACATTTGAAAATGGCTGAACAAATAGTTATATTGACTACGTCAGTCCTAACTTGCTCATTAATGTCTTGATCGAAATTACAGATTGCCCCTTATGCAATAGTTTATACATCACAATTGTCAGTAGAAAACACATTTTTCGACATCAGCTATGTTTCTTAAAAAGGCAAATAATGAGGCTGAATTAACTGTTGGGACAGCCTTATGTAGGTCCTAAACGTTTGTGGGCAACGTTTGTCACTGTTATAGTGCAATTAATGTATTGTTTAATGTTGTATTGTGGCTTTTCTCGCATGCATGTCCACAATGCACAGTACAGTAATTGAGTACATTGAGACATCAAGTGGTTTGTGATGATGTGGATCAGTTGGTAGAGCATGGCGCTTGCAATGCTAGGGTTGTTGGTTCGATTCCCATGGGGGACCAGTATAAAAATGTATGTACTCACTCCTGTAAATTGCTCTGGAAAGAGCGTCTATTAAAATTGAAAAATAATTAATAGACCAGTTGCATTAGCTAAGTTTTTCAAGAAACTGGAAAACACATTAATTTAGCAAGTATTTTTATACTTCACAAGTTTTATCAGATTAACTGTTTTGTACAGATAAATATCAGACTCAAGTTACAAATGCTGGTAAACACTAGAATACATTGAACTTACATTTTTTTCACAAAAGTAGTGCACTGGGCCTTTACTAGTCCTGTATTAGCGGACCGATACAGACGTCTACAGGGTGGACATTTTGTTCCCTTCTGCAATTCCCAGGAGTGTAAAGGGATAAAATCATCCCTGGTTCCAAAATGCCATCATCTGGAAATGGACAAAAATAATTTGTCAAATGTGAACTATCAAATCAGAAGGAAGAAATAGTTCAGAAGGGTTTTTATCCCTCAGAAAGCTTGCATGTCCCCATCAAAGAGAAAAAAATCATAATTCTTAGCATTATGGCTTGATGAACAGGATGGTGTAAAGTACTTAAGTAAAAATACTTTAAAGTACTAATAGTTTTTTGGGGGTATATGTACTTTACTTCACTATTTATATTTTTGACAACTAATTTTTACTCCATTCATTTTCCATGACACCCAAAAGTACTCATTACTTTTTGAGTGCTTAGCAGGACAGGAAAATAGTTTAATACAAACACTCATCAAGAGAACATTCCTGGTCACCCCTCCTGCCTCTGATCTGGCGGACTCACTAAACACATGCTTTGCTTGTAAATTATATCTGAGTGTTGGAGTGTGCCCCTGGCTATCCACAAATCTTTTTTTTAAACAAGAAAATGGTGCTGTTTGGTTTGCTTAAGGGATTTGAAATTATTTATACTTTTACTTTTGATACTTCCGTATATTTTTGCAATTACATTTACTTTTTATACTTAAGTATATTTAAAACCAAGTGCTTTTAGACTTTCACTCAAGTGGGATTTTACTGGGTGACTTTCACTTTTACTTGAGTCATTTCCTATTAAAGTATATTTGACTTTTTCTCAAGTATGAGCAATGTAATAAAGTATTGACTTATCAAATAAGTTATGTTACATGTTATTAAGTTGGCTGACAATTTGTTAGCTACGCTATTCTTATGAACCGCATAGCATATCATCACAGCAGTATGTACCGGTATGTTAGCTACCTACTGTAACGTTAGGTGACTACGAGTACATCAAACTTGCCAGTATATTTACTTTATGCTATCTAACTAACTACCCAACATTCATTGACTTGATTATTCACGTCATTCATAGCTTAGCTAAGTGGTATAGTCGTTCGGGTCCGTTCGCTCTGGCTATCCACACCGATTTGATAATTCACCTCTGGTAAGACGAGGGGTGGGGGTGTGTGTCTTTTTGTCAGTAACAGCTGGTACGCAATGTCTAATATGAAAGAAGTCTTGAGGTATTGCTCGCCTGAGGTAGAGTACCTTATGATAAGCTGTAGACCACACTATCTACCAAGAGAGTTCTCATCTGTATTATTCGCAACCGTCTATTTACCACCACAAAGCGAAGCTGGCCCTAAGACCGCTCTCAACCAACTCTATAAGGCCATAAGCAAAGAAGAAAATGCTCACCCAGAAGCGGCATTCCTAGTGGCTGGGGACTTTAATGCTGGCAAACTTAAATCAGTTTGACCAAATTTTTACCAGCATGTCACAAGTGCAACCAGGGGGAAAAAAATCCTGACCACCTTTACTCCACACAGAGATACATACAAAGCTCTCCCTCGCCCTCCATTTGGTAAATCTGACCATAATTATATCCTCCTGATTCCTGCTTACAAGCAAAAACTAAAGCAGGTACCAGTACCAGTGACTCACTCAATAAGGAAGTGGTCAGATGACGTGGATACTACACCACAGAATGGTTTTGCTAGCACAATCTGGAATATGTTACAGGATTCATCCAATGACATTGAGGAATACACTAGCTCAGTTGTCGGCTTCATCAATAAGTGCATCGATGACGTCCTCCCCACAATGACTGTACATACATATCCCAACCATAAGCCATGGATTACAGGCAACATCCGCATCCGCACCACGTAGGTAACCTGCCTAAATGATTACCACCCTGTGGCACTCACGTTGGTAACCATGAAGTGCTTTAAAATGCTGGTCATGGCTCACATCAACAGCATCCTCCCAGACAGCCTAGACCCACTCCAATTTGCATACCGCCGCAAAAGATCCACAGATGACACAATCTCAATCTCACTCCACACTGCCCTTTCTCACCTGGACAAAAGGAACACCTATGTGAGAATGCTGTTCATTGACTACAGCACAGTGTTCAACACCATAGTGCCCTCGAAGCTCATCACTAAGGTCAGGACTCTGGGACTAAACACCTCCCTCTGCAACTGGATCCTGGGCTTTCTGACGGGCCGCCCCCGGGTGGTAAGAGTAGGAAACAACACGTATGCCACGCTGATCCTAAACACTGGGGACCCATAGGGGTGTGTACTTAGTCCCCTCCTGTATTCCCTGTTCACCCACGACTCCAACACCATCATTAAGTTTGCTGATGACACAACAGTAGGCCTGTTCCCCGACAACGAGAAGTCGGACTATAGGGAGGAGGTCAGAGAACTGGCAGTGTGGTGCCAGGACAACAACCTCTCCCTCAATGTGAGCAAGACAAAGGAGCTGATCGTGGACTACAGGAAGGCGAACAAGCCCCCATTAACATAGATGGGGCTGTAGTGGAGCGGGTCGAGAGTTCCTTGGTGTCCACTTTACCAACAAACTATCATGGTCCAGACGTACCAAGACAGTCGTGAAGAGGGCACGACAAAACCTTTTCCCCATCTGGAGACTGAAAAGATTTGGCATGGGTCCCCAGATCCTCAAAAGGTTCTAATGCTGCACCATCGAAAGCATCCTGACCGGTTGCATCACCGCCTGGAATGGCAACTGCTCCACATCTGACCGTAAGGCGCTACAGAGGGTAGTGCGAACTGCCCAGTACACTAGGAACAAGCTTCCTGCCATCCAGGACCTATACAATAGGTGGTGTCAGAGGAAGGCCCATAAAATTGTCAGAGACTCCAGTCACGCAAGTCATGGACTGTTTTCTCTGCTACCGCACGGCAAGCGGTACCAGAGCGCCAAATCTAGGACCAAAAAGCTCCTCAACAGCTTCTACCCCCAAGCCATTAGACTACTGAACAATTCATAAAAACCGCCACCGGGCAACTTACATTGCCCCAAACCAACTTTGGGATGCTCTCTCCTGCCATCCAGGACCTATACAATAGGTGGTGTCAGTTATTGACTAAGAATTTCAATAGCTTCTTTATCTAATTGAGCAGCCAGATTGCAGTGGTAATGAAGCTGCCCCTGCCGCAGTTGTTAATGAATTTTGGTGTATGCTCTGTCACCTCAGACTAGAGTGCACGCGATGGAAGAAGGCGCACAGATTGTGAATTAAGTCCCCTGCTATTTGTGTTGTCTTCTTCCTTGCCAGTGTGTCATACAGCCTCGAAGGACCTGGTACTGCTGCCCTCAGACAGCAGAGCCCATACTGACTGCCTTCCTCAGCTTGGATGTGTCAGGCGGCAGGTGTATGTGGCAGGTGTAATAGCGCCACTGGCTTGTGGGAACTCCATCAAGGCGCATGTCTCCATAGCAGGTAAGTGTAAAATGTACTGTGTTTTCAGTGAAGTTGAGGCTTCTTTCTGTAATAGTCCCTAAGTAATTCAAACTGCTGAACCTCTTCCCCTGTCAACAACTGAGGGTCCGCTTTCGCCACACAGTGATTTGCAATGGGAAACATTAAATGTGAAACATTGCAAATCACTGTGTGGAGAAAGCGGACCCTCAATTGTTACATTTTAATTTTTTTTTGTGTGTGTTTCGTGTGAATGGTGTGTAACTCTTTAATAGAAGCCATTGCTTATTACATGTCTATCACATGTTTGTTACCAATTTGTTATTCATCTATATTCTATGTTTCCAGACACTGTGCTGAATATAAATAGCAAAGTAAGGAACAGATACCCCAAAGAACTTCTTAAGTAGTACTCAAGTATTTTTACTTAGTTACTTTATACCACTGTATGTCACATATCTCAGGATATTGAGGCAGGTTCGTGTTTCGGGGACGCATAGCTTTCGACCTTCGCCTCTTCCGAGTCCGTACGGGCGATGCAGCCGACTACCAATTGTAGAGTAAAAGGTCAAATTTGTCAGGATATGGTGCATATCCACAAAACACCAAATATGCATTGGAAATGGTCTGTATTCCCTGATACGGACCCTTTTTCGCCCAGTGCCATCCCCTCTTCCCTTCTCAGACTGTCTCTGGAGACCTCCGATTCTTCACTTCCCTCATCAACTGATCACTGATCACTGTCTGAGTCAACACTGACTTCAAGATGACCAGAGTCACTCCCCTCCTCAAGAAACCAACACTCAACCCCTTTGACGTCAAAAACTACAGACCGGTATCGCTTCTTTCCAGAGCACTTGAGCGTGCTGTCTCTGACCAACTCTCTCGCTATCTCAGAACGATATTCTTGACCTTAACCAGTCAGGCTTCAAGACGGGTCACTCAACCGAGACTGCTGTTCTCATTCTCATCTTGAAGCTAAGACAGCCGAGTCCCTGTTGAAAACAATAAACCCTACCTCTTCAAAAAAGTGTCTTAAATAATCCCACAGCTCCCCCTCCTACCTATTTCTGTCATCCTTCAATAACTGTTTTTATAAATCAAATGCAATTTCTTTGGCTCACAAGAAGTAAAAAAAGATTAATCTATTCCCGCCAGTGAAATCACGGGACACATTTTTCAACACAACATTAAACTTCTGGAGTCTATAGAAGAGATTAACCACAATGCCTTTCATATTCAAACTACGGAAGGACTTGAAAGAGAAATATACCTCTAGAAATTGCAGTTAAATATTCAATTGAATTTAACAAAACATTTGACAAACTATGACAAATTACAGAATTCCAGCAACACACTGAGCACATCACATCACAGGAACTAAATGGCAAATTAATGGATTATTGTTGTACACTCTTAGGAAAATAGCTGCTAAGTAGAACATTTAGACTACTCTTGCATGTCTCCATAGGGAACGACATTTGGTGCGAGGTATAAACCTTTGTTCTACCTAGAATGAGAAATATACAACATTAAGATCGATCAATCGCTGTGTACAGTGTGTGTGTGTGTGTGTGTGTGTGTGTGTGTGTGTGTGTGTGTGTGTGTGTGTGTGTGTGTGTGTGTGTGTGTGTGTTTGTGTGTGTGTGTGTGTGTGTGCGTAAGGAGAAACAGAGAGCTAAAGGACCAGAGGGCTCATACAGAACACAATAGATTACGGGGACTGAGACGAGGGATTGGGCATCTCTGTGGACCTGTCAAAAATGACTCCCCGGACAGAGTCAGTCAGGCAGGATAAACACCACCCACGTTGCCGAAGCACAGCCCCCACACCCCTCAATGGAAATCAACAGACCACTAGATTACGACCATGAGACAAGGTCGAGTATAGCCCAGGAAGGTCTCCCCCGCGGCACTACTACTATGGGGCGGGAAACCGGACAGGAAGATTAAGTCAGTGACTCTACCCAACCAAGGGAGTCAAGTATATTGAACAAAGCCTGGCATGATGTGATGCACCCTCATGTGGACATCATGGGAGAGTACGAGCAGGCCAATGATTCAGCCTCTGTAATCGGGTCAGAGGCAGAAAGTCTTGGGAGAGAGTGGAGAGCCGGCCAGGCAGAGACAGCAAGGGTGTTTCCTGTCACCAGCGCCTTGCTGTTCACCTTCGCTGAGCCACAATCATAGGACCTACAGAAGAGATGAGTCTTCAGTAAAGACTTCAAGGTTGAGACCCGAGTCTGCTTCTCTCACGTGGTTTGGCAGACCATTTCATAAAAGAGGATCTCTATAGGACAAAGCCCTGCCTCCAGCTGTTTCCTTTGAAATTATAGGGACAATAAAGAGGCCTGTGTCTCGTGACCGTAGCATACGTGTAGCATACCTACATTATGTACGGATGGACCAAATCAGAGATATAAGTGGGAGCAAGTCTATGCAGTGCTTTTGTAGGTTAACAGTAAAAGCCTTGAAATGAGCCCTAACCTAAACAGGAGTCGGTGGAGAGTGGACGTGATGTTTTCCCAGGTTTGTAGGGAAGTTACGGGTTCCAGTAGTGTGAAATATAGGATCCGAGGAGGGAGCGAACAACAGTGGCCTTTAAAAGGTTTCATGGCATTCAGACGATGTGCACAATGAGAAGTAGCATACGGCCTGCCTGCAAAGTTCTCCAACAGTCCGCAGCCTTACTTTACACCCTAAAGATAAGGACCCAGAGGAGGGAAAACACTACATTTTGCCCTCCCAATCCCAGCCCATCTGAATGCCTGTAAACAAATTGAGCCATGACAGTAACACCAAAATGGTGTTCCCTTCAGAGTGAGCACACAGAACAAAATTCTGAACATATTGAAGAGGGTTGACAGAGGCTAATAGTAACCCAGTTCAGTAGTCCAGGTAAGAGGTGGCAGTCTGACATACTGTTCAACGCAGAACCTTTAAGAGTTCCCAAAACCCGAAGTCCAACTTTGCAGAGCAGAAAGTCTTCTTGTTATGTGAAACTGAGCGAGGCAGAGAGCTGGGGCCTTAACGTTGCGTCATGGTGAAAGCCACAGGGTGTACAATGTGTGTCCCTACCTGGTGAACAATACGTAGTTGGTTTAACATGCCTCGGTCATGTGATGAAGGAGTTATTGAAATTCTAAGTCAAAAATTGAAATAATAAGGTCAGTCACATGGTCAAGGAGCTATTATATTTTAAGTTATTTAAAATATATATATGTATAATACCAGTCACAAGTTTGGACACACCTAATAATAGTGAAGACATCAAAACCACCCATTGCCTTGATGATGGCCTTGCACACTCTTGGCATTCCCTCAACTAGCTTCATGAGGAATTATTTTCCAGCAGTCTTGAAGGAGTTTCCACATATGCTGAGCATTTGTTTGCTGCTTTTCTTCACTCTGCGGTCCAACTCATCCCAAACAATCTAAATAGGGTTGCGGTAGGGTGATTTTGGAGGCCAGGTCATCTGATGCAGCACTCCATCAATCTCCTTCTTGATCAAATAGCCCCCCACAGCCCGGAGGTGTGTTGGGTCTTTGTCCTGTTGAAAAACAAATGATAGTCCCACTAAGCGCAAACCATACGTGATGGCGTATCGCCGCAGAATGCTGTGGTAGCCATGCTGGTAAATTGTGCCCCCACACCATCACACTCCTCCTCCATGCTGCGAACCACACATACAGAGATCATCCATTCACATACTCACAAAGACACAGATTTGGATTCATCAGATCAATCACAGGACTAAGATCAATCACTGGGCTAAAGTCCTCCTCCATTCCTGTCATTATTGAAAGAGATTGTGATAATATCTCACATCTCAAAATAGGGCTACTTAATGTTAGGTCCCTCACTTCCAAGGCAGTTATAGTCAATGAACTAATCACTGATCATAATCTTGATGTGATTGGCCTGACTGAAACATGGCTTAAGCCTGATGAATTCACTGTGTTAAATGAGGCCTCACCTCCTGGTTACACTCGTGACCATATCCCCCGCGCATTCCGCAAAAGGCGGTGGTGTTGCTAACATTTACGATAGCAAATTTAAATTTACAACAACAAAAAAATACTGTTTTTGTCTTTTGAGCTTCTAGTCATGAAATCTATGCAGCCTACTCAATCACTTTTTCTAGCTACTGTTTACATGCCTAATGGGCCGTATACAGCGTTCCTCACTGAGTTCCCTGAATTCCTATCGGACCTTGTGAATATTATCTGCCATGACTACATTTTTGGTGACTTTAAAATTCACATGGAAATGTCCACAGACCCACTCCAAAAGGCTTTCAGAGCCATCATCGACTCAGTGGGTTTTGTCCAACATGTCTCCGGACCTACTCACTGCCACAGTCATACCCTGCCTGGACCTAGTTTTGTCCTGTGGATTAAATGTTGTGGATCTTAATATTTTTCTTCATAATCCTGGGCTTGCAATCGCAAAAAAAAAAAAAAAATCTGCTCAGACCCCAACCAAGGATCATCAAAAGTTGTGCTATAAATTCTCTGACATCCCAAAGATTCCAAGATGCACTTCCAGACTCCCTCCACCTACCCAACGACGTCAGATTGCAAAAATCAGTTAACCACCTAACTGAGGAACTCAATTTAACCTTATGTCATACCCTAGAGGCAGTCGCACCCCTAAAAACAAAAAACATTTGTCATAAGAAACTAGCTTCCTACAGAAAATACCCGAGCTCTGGCGCTACACCAAACTGGAAGCCTTCCGACTAGCTTGGAAAGACAGCACTGCAGTATCGAAGAGCACTCACTGCTGTTCGATAATAAGAACAATCCAAAATGTATTTTTGATACTGTCGCAAAAGCTAACTAAAAAGCAGCATTCCCCAAGAGAGGATGGCTTTCACTTCAGCAGTGATAAATTCATGAACTTCTGGTTAAAGCAAATGACGGACTCTTCTTTAAAAGGGAGTTTTTCCTAGCCACCGTGCTTCTACACCTGCATTGCTTACTGTTTGGGGTTTCAGGCTGGGGTTCTGTACAGCACTTTGTGACATCAGCTGATGTAAGTGCTTTATAAATACATTTTATTTGATCAAAGGACAGATTTCCACTGATCTAGTGTCCATAGCTCGTGTTTCTTGGCCCAAGCAAGTCTCTTCTTCTTTAGTAGTGGTTCTTTGCAGCAATGTGTCTGTTACTTGAACTCTGTGAGCATTTATGTGGGTTGCAATTTCTGTGGTGCAGTTAACTCCAATGAACGTATCCTCTACAGCAGAGGTAACTCTGGGTTTTTCCTTTCCTGTGACACTCCTCATGAGAGCCAGTTTCATCATAGCGCTTGATTGTTTTTGTGACTGCACTTGAAGATACTTTCAAACGTCTTGAAATGTTCCGGATTGACTGACCTTCATGTCACACCCTGATCTGTTTCACCTGTCTTTGTACGTGTCTCCAACCTCCTCCATGTGTCACCCATCTTCCCCATTATCCCCAGTGCATTTATACCTGTGTTCTCTGTTTGTCTATTGCCAGTCCATCTTGTCAAGCCTACCAACGTGTTTTTTCCGTGCTACTGTTTTCCCTAGTCTCTGTTTTCAAGCCCTCCCAGTCCAGACCTTCTCTGCCTGCCTGCCGCCCTGTACATTTCGGGACTCTGACCTGGTTCATGAACATCTGCCTGTCCTCAACCTGCCTACAACATGCCCCTTCTATTTTAATAAATAGAGACTCGAACCATCTGCCTCCTGTGTCTGCATCTGGATCTCGCCCTGTGTCGTTATACTTCATGTCATAAAGTAATGAACTGTAATTTCTATTTGCACATTTGAGCAGTTCTTGCCATAATATGGACTTGATCTTTTGCAAAAAGGGCTATCTTGTGTATAATTGTCACAACACAACTGATATTCTCAAACGATTGTCACAACACAACTGATATTCTCAAACGCATTAAGAAGGAAAGACAGGCAGTTAACCCACTGTTCCTACATTATTTACTATTCATTTCTAATTGGCACAAAATGATCTGAAACACAAATCAAAACAAACAGCAAATGCATCCAACAAGTTTGTAGAGTCACAAGCTTGATGTAATCATTACATGCTAGGAATATGGGACCAAATACTAAAATGGTTCTCCTAATATGGATGAAAGCACCCTATAATTTCAAATCCAAAGTGGTGGAGTACAGAGCCAAAACAACAAAATTGTCACTGTCCCAATACTTTTGGAGCTCACTGTTTTTACAAAAAATTGTAACAACTTGTGACTTCTCTGCCTGGCCTGTCTTAGTCACAGCGTAAACAAGGTGAGGTGATGTGAGACAGGGTACTGACAGTGAAGACAAGCACACACTCTCAGATTTGTGTGTGTGTGTGTGTGGTGAGTGAATGGGTCTGTGAACTCAGCCCCCTCATACAAGCTGTGCGCATAGGCACACACACCTCAGTGAACACTCATTGCACACTGTCGTGTAGCTGAGAAGCATTAGTCTCCACAACTGCACTAACACAGTCACACAGTGCACTGTCACCTGTAGAACACGCGTCACCATGGATGGAACACATAGCATTCAAATAAATACCCATGCTTTTAACTGAGCATGACTTTGTGTAGGCCTAATCGCTGTGGACATTTTCACCACCTTATATGCACTGTACAGATTTATATTATCTTCTACAGATTGGTTGTAGCATCACGTAAATGTATTGTGCACCTTTATTTTCAAGAGATGTTTCGTAGCTATTCACCGTTTTAAAAAGTCCCCTTACAAGGCAACATGTTGAATACAATTCCATTTTAATTTGTCTTGAGTTGGCTGGTCCTTATGCAGCTGGGAACAAAATATCCACAAAGAAGTACTATAGCTCTCTAGAGAATCCAAGCGGGCATACCCAGCCTCGGGGTCTGAGTCAAAACTATACAGTATGCCACAGCGCGGCCAATGTGTTCTACGGTTCGCACACTTAATGTTTACGATACGGTTTTGTAAACCTTTGGAACTTTCATATTACATAAGAATCATTTCAGGAATACAAAAAGACGCACTGTGCCTTTCCTCACTTGACATTCACAACATGACTGGGACACCTGCTCGTCGAACATCTCATTCCAAAATGATGAGCATTAATATGGAGTCGGTCCCCCCCCCCCCCCCCCTTTGCTGTTATAAACAGACTCCACTCTTCCCGGAAGGCTTTCCGCTAGATGTTGGAATGTTGCTGCAGGGATTTGCTTCCATTCAGCCGTAAGAGCATTAGTGAGATCGTCCACTGATGTTGGGCGATTAGGCCTGGCTCATCCCAAAGGCTGTATGGACCTCACTTTGTGCACACGGGCATTGTCATGCTGAAACAGGAAAGGGCCTTCCCAAACTGTTGCCACAAAGTTGGAAGCAAAGAATCATCTAGGATGTCATTGTACGCTTTAGCGGTAAGATTTCCCCTCACTGGAACTAACGGGCATAGCCCGAACCATGAAAAACAGTCCCAGATCATTATTCCTCCTCCAAACTTTACAGTTGGCACTATGCATTCATACAGGTAGCGTTCTCCTGGCATCCTCCAAACCCAAACTTGTCCGTTGGACTGCCAGATGCCGAAGCATGATTCATCACGCCAGAGAATGCATTTCCACTCGCTTCGATGGCAGCGAGCTTTAAATGGAAAAGGGGATACCTGCTCCGTTGTACAACTGAATGCCTTCAACTGATATGTGTCTTCCGCATTTAACCCAATCCCTCTGAATCAGAGAGGTGTGGGGTCTGCCTCAAATCAACATATACGTCTTTGGCTCCCAGCCGAAGTTTGGCATTGCGCATGTTGATTTTAGGCTTGTGCGCGGCAGCTTGGCCACGGAAACCCATTTCATGAAGCTCCCGACGAGCAGTTCTTGTGCTGAAGTTGCTTCCAGAGGCACGATCTTTACGCGCTACAGCACTCGGCAGTCCTGTTCTGTGAGCTTGTGTTGCCTACCACCGAGGTTGAGGCGTTTTTGCTCTTAGATGTTTCCACTTCAATAACAGCCCTTACAGTTGACCAGGGCAGCTCTAGCAAACTGACTTGTTGGGAAAGTTGGCATCCTATGACAGTGCCACATTGAAAGTCACTGAATGGCTGTGTGCTCAATTTTATACACCTGTCAGCAACGGGTGTGGCTGAAAAGGCCAAATCCACTCATTTAAAGGGGTGTCCACATGCTTTTGTATATATAGGTGTATCACTTCCTCGCTGCTTCACCTCATGTCAAATTAAAAGTTCTGCATGAGTGCCATATGTGGGTTAGCAAGCCATGCGCAACATACCATTGCCGTTTTACCCCTTCTCGGCTTGTGGGGGACTTATTTTGACATGAGTTGAGGCAGAAGAATAACACCTTGAAAAAGGTATAAAAATGTATTTATTATTGTTGGCTTTTGAATTTAAAAAAACAAACCCACACATCTCAAGGTTGTTATATTTTATTTGGTCTCATTTTCTTTGAGTTTTTCCTTTATGTGTTTCACAGGTTAAACCCAATTAAAATAGTCAAGAACAAAAAAACAAGTACACACATTCTCTCACATACACGCCTCTGACGCACAAACAACAAAATAGTTTTTGATTAGGCCCAGCCCAGTGCGAAATTTCACAAACACACAACACAATGAACGACAACATCATCTCAAAGCCTAAAGACAAAACAACCTAGCTCATACGAGCAGAAACCAAATCTGGAAGTTGTATTGCAGTATTTGAGGCAACGCAACATAATATTTCATCACATAACCCTGGATTTGGAAGCAGTGGGCTAAGAAACACGGACATAACATAAGCTTTTGAAACAAACAAAAAATGATTCAGAAAGGAATGTTGAACAGAACACAAAGCAAATAGATAGTCTACAAAGACAGGAGGAGGTCACAAAATGTCCACCGTTGTCAAACCTTGTTTCAGTGAAACTGAAGACCTCATCTATGTCTAGGTAGATAGCAGTTCTATGCACAGTATGGGTGCTATTGAAGGGATCTCAGTTTGGGATCAGGTTCAATGTCAGGAGGATCTCTCTCAAATATATTTTTGATGATCTAACTATAGTATAAAAGTAGTCTATGATTTTCTGTTACAAAGAAATACTGGAATGCCTAGAGAGATGTGTGATACAAAACCATTTTGTTTCAATTTGGAAGCAGGAATGTTAAGATTCGCCCCTGGTGAAGCACCCATACTGTTTTTATCTTAAATACTCCAGTGAAGACCTAAAATAAAACACAAAAAATACAAATTAAAAACCAGGTCGCCCCAAAAATATGAAGCAATCAAGCATCCTAAAGTAGACTCTGTCCCTGGCCCTCTTCAAAATGTTTTCAGTCCAGTGTAAAAAAGGGCCATTATAAATATATCCTCTCATTTGTCCCCTATATAAAACTCCATTGTAAGCTGATGGGAGCCGGTCACAGCAGGAAGGAGTGCTGTACAGTACTGTGATTCTGAGTGGGAGTCCCACATGTTCTTCCACAAAGTCCCAGGGAATTGCACCGTCCTCTTAAATCGGCTGCTTGTTCTTTGATGAATTTGAATTCAATTCAAAACTTTATTGAAGCAGCACCTGAAATAGACCACCCACTACAAATACCCCCAAATACCTTGAATAGCGACGTTTGGTTTTCCTTTTCTTTTTTCTTACCGAGATTGTTTCCGATAGCAACAGTTAACCTTGTCAGCATGTAATGAGGTCTATTCAAATTCAGCAAAGGGCAAGGAAAAGAGTATTCAGACACTTAATTGATCTGATTCAGTCTAATTAGTGTTGACTGGATAACGTTCTTTCCATCAACGTCTTAAAACGTTGACAGTTCCATAAGAGAGATTCAAATTCTGTGCTCCGTATGCTTTGTGTACAGGGACCGTCTCTTAAGTACAGGGTTGATTCAAAATAAAAGTAGTTCTTTAGATGAAACAATTAGTCGTTTAGACCTTGGAACTCAATAACCACACAGATTGGTCCATGCTTCGTTTCCTCACACTTCCATGAACTAAACTGAATTCTTGTAGCCGCTGTTTCCAAATGTTAGCATTTGGAAACAGTACCAGGGAAATAAAAGCAAAGTATGGATTGCGGTCATACCTTGTCCATAGACTGGTTTCCTTACCCTGTAAGCAATGTGTCATTTTGTAATATGGGTGAACCATCCCTTTAAGTGTTATCATTTGAACAAGAGGACAACAGATGGTGACCTCGAGTGTTCAGACCGAAACGGATGACAAATAATGTTTACGCTAAGAGCTAGCATCAGAACTAGGCTACACCTGGTATTGGCTTAGACTCAGACAGACACGTAGTTGGCTCCCTAGAGGCCATTGTCTCGCCACAGTTCGTAAAGGTCATCTTTAATCATTTTGTTTGATGACATCACGCAGAACAAAGAGACAGGGGCAGGTGTTGCCTTTTAATGCGGTCCACGAAGAGAAATAATCCCCCTCTGGTGATAATAGCTGGGTACGAAAGGATGGTAATGGAGTCCTTAATCAGGTTTATTTGAATGAACAGCTGATTCATTCAGTCCAGGAAAGCAGCGAGGATACTGGGTAAATGAGCTGCGCCTGACCCCAAGTCTCCATTAACCATGAAGGAGACAGAGCCGGAAGAAATTGATGTAGTAGACACGATGCGATTTGCTTTGGGAAAGTAAAAAAAAAAAAAAGAGTTTCAGTGATTTGGTTTCATGTTAATAACTGACACGCCTCAAAGCTCGACATGAATGGACAAAGTAAGCCTGAACGAAGCCAGTATTTGTAGTTGAGTAGTCGTAACATGGTCTATTGTCTTTACCTTCCTCTCCTCCTCTGCAGAGCTCTGTTTCATTTGGCCTGTCAGCTCCGGATGGGGACATTGATTCCTGATGACGGATGAAGCAATGCCTGAAAGGGTAGTGCGGTCACAAACAACTCGTCACGAGTATTTTATTGGAACGCCGTGTCACCCGCATCAATCTGGGGACTGGCAGCGGAGCGACCCCGACAGCGTTCTAGGAATCTAGTCTCCTGTCCAGAAACCTGTCACCGCTGTGACCAAGGGTTAGAAGACCATGAAGCGGAAACAGAGGGAACAGGTCGAGGACCTGAGGTTTATTTGATTCTATCAAGAGATGAGTGAATCTGAAGTTTTTTGTACAACCACAAAAGGTCATTCGCAAGGTCATCGTCTTTTTGAGCGTAGTTCCTCACAGCTAGTTACTTCAAGAAAATGGTCAATTTTCAATCTCACGACAGGATCAGAGTAGTAAGAGCATCCAAAATGAAGGGTTGATTCCACTGTATCGGTTTGTCTGATGGCTTGCCAAAATCAAAACACACTCCTCAAATGGATCACTCTGACTTTTGACCGAAGATGATAAAATATAGTCAAACTGATATAATCTACACAAGATCGTCACATAAGTGTATAGTGACTCTGCCCTTAGTAGGGCAAACATACAACCTCACAACAGTTAAGAAGTTAAGTTGAGCACATTTTGAGACACTATAGCCTTTGAGGACTTTGACGCATCCAACTGACTGACAGCGTGGCATCTAAGGGAAATCCCAAGTCTAAAGAATAGACCTTGAAGAACTGAGTCGGATATGAGGGCTAGGGCCTAGACTCTTGACGTGACAGACAGGCAGCAATACCGAAAACTCTTGCTAATATTGCGACCATCGGTTTCGGTTTCATCCTGTCGCTATGGGAATTGCAGGGGCCGGCTGTAACTGTGAGACAAAACCCCATAATGGCGATGGGAGGATGTAGCGCCCGTCGACTTGTATGACGAGGTTATAGCGCAGGGGTCTTGTGTGGATTAGTATTGTAGCAATAACACACCTGTCACTGATTTAGACGACTGGGATGGGATATGGAAAAGCCAGGGGGCCAGAGCCCAGGAGCTCTGTATTCATTTTCTGTTTACTGACAGTTTCTCCTTCCCGAAATGGCACTCTATTCCTTATATAGTGCACTACTTAAGTCCAGAGACCTTATAGGCTGTGGTCCAAAGAAGTGCACTACTTCTTTGATGCACATGCACGACACGTCGTTTTAGATCCTTAAGTAAGGGAAATAAAAAGGTGTATTTTTGTGTTTTAAAGCCTTAAATCAAAGTGTCACAGGGTTACAAATACACAAACCAACCTGTAAAGGGACGTTTTGAAATGCCAATATGTAATACTATGATGAATGTGAATACATTACTGTTTGCAGATGCTCTTATAATCCAAAATATGTCATATTCTTGCCCATTTCCTTGTCCTTTGGTGATGACTACATCACTACTGAGATTGCATTGGACTGTCTTTATAGGCTCAGTGTCGGTTTACCTCAATGCCGATATCTGTTAACCTCAGTTGAACCACAAATGAAATGCCATAGTGCATGTAACGGCTCCTGGAGTAAATGCTCACATTCTGTTCATGATCTGATATGTAATAGTGAGGAAGAAATGTGGGATGACATACTGTAGTCTTAACCCAGATAGGCCTCTCAAAAAATCTCAGTAAGAATGACCATCTGGATTAAACGTGATAGGTCTCTAAAGTTAGGTGCAATAAGGGGAGAGGTAGAGAGGAAGGCACCTTATAGGTTGAGACGCAGTCCAGTCAGTAGTCTGTTAGCCAATGGCACGAGTCAAAAACAGACCCAATCTCTTTGGCTCAAGAGAAGAGCAGTTAGCCTGACCTGAGAACAAGTGGGATATGAATGATAGTCAAGAACAACTTCTGGCCTTGACTATGTGACCTGACCCGGAAGTAAGAACTCTGGGCCCCCGGTCAGGTCACATGATCAGGAAATTATCTGCCATCCCATTGAAGGGGCCTCCTGCCATGGAATCCACTAAAACGCACAGTGCCACTTAAATCCCATTTCAGATCCTGACTCATTAAATACAAACTTTATGTTGGAGGAAAGTAATTAATTAGGCATATCTCCATATTCATTAGATTAACCCTGTCTTTATCGCAACCCTAATTAAATATTATCACCCGGTTCGTCAGCACAGTTATTAAGACTGATCACAAATCTTGCCACGCAGTCGATTCTCTTCCCTAGAATGGAACAGCCAATGTATTCCAATGACATGGCTTTTGTGTGTGTGTGTGTGTGTGTGTGTGGGGAGGGATTATACTGTAGCGTACCTCCTGACATGCCAATTAGTCACTTCCTGGATTTAATCCAATCAGATTTACCGGACAGAACCAATGTGAGGGGCTAGGGGTTATGGGTCATACCACTCTGCTATACTGGGGGGGGGGACATGTATAAAAATGTGGGCCGAGGCACTCTGATGCTTTGTCACCTGCCGACCTGCTAAACAAATCAGTCGCATTCTGGGAATGTCGGCGGAATGTTATCTGCTTCCTAGTGGAATGCCTGGGCCCTGGGTTTTTTGCTTTATGCAGAAAAATTTAAAAGGAATTTATGGCGCCTTTGTAGCTATTCTTGAAGTGCTCTCTCACGTTGACCCACCTACAGTCTATTGCAAAGAGAGTCAAACGCTTGAGAGACAACTCTGCTTATAGAGGGTAAGACTTTCCTCATCACGTAGCTCCCAGTCCATTGCACATTTAAGCCAAATCATCGAAAATAGGTCCTGAAGTAGGTTCACCACTCAAGACAAGGATGCTTTCAGAGCTAGGGAGGATACAGAAAGATAAAGCGAGCCACTGTTTCCAGACACTTCAAAAGTAGTGAGAGAAATGAGTGGGGGAGATAGGGAGGCGTCTGATTGAGTCTGGAGATGCTCACTGATCTGACTCTCCAGAGAGAACGAGAGAGGGAGCGAGAGAGAGGGAATGAGAGAAAAGAGAGGAGTGTAGAGAGAGAGGAATCCTTTGTTTGGAATAAAAGGCGTTGGTTCTTGTGCACAGGGCTCCCACTCCAACAATCCATTGTCACTGGGCTAGATGGCTAGCAGGATTAGCTTCCTGGTTGGTTTCTAAGGCAACATGGAGGGCAACAAGTCAAAACCACTCCAGGGGAAATGTGCATTTTTGTTTTGAAAAGGACTCATTCCTAACACAGGATATACATAGCCTGTAGTCCATCCATTTAGGGGGGGGTCCTAAAAAAGATTGTCTGTAAAAACTCTTGTGATAAAGTCAAGCTCCGTGTCTCCGGGGTCGGAGTAGGGTTTGGGGGTTTAGTTTAGAAGCGATCGTCTCGGAGTTGCGTAGGGGACTTGAAGGGCTTGAGTCCTAGAGTCTTCCTGGGTCGCGTCTTCTCTTTGGTGACATCCAGGGGCTTGACCTCGACCCCGACCCCGCACGCAGCAGCCCAGCCAAGGTCAATGAGCGGTGAGTCAGCCGGGTTCAGGGGTGCCACCCGGAATGTGGGCAGGGTCGGGGACCCGTTGGTGGAGCAAGGCGCTGAGCGGGAGGTAGAAACGGCGCAGAGAAGGGGTCAAAGGGCAACGGTGTGTCGCGCGTGATGCCTGGCGATGGGTAGGCCCTCAGGGAGAACGGGTCACAGTCCGGGGAGGGAAGGGGTCACAGCTCGTGAAGGGGTTAGTTGGCGAGGCTGGTACCCCAGCAGGTGGCAGTCTGACCGCCGGGGCCCTGGACAACACCATGCCCCTCCCCCGGCTGAGATGAAGCTCCACGGGTCAATGCGGGGTCGGATGGGGGAGGGCGCGGGCGCACGTTGACCTCCAGGCGACGTGTTTTAGGGCTCCAGAGGCGAGGGTCAGGGAACAGGGAGAAGGGGACTGCAGAGGGCTTGTCTTCTGACTCCAGACTGTCCTGGCAAAGGGGGAGGTCTAAAACTGAGAGAGAGAGATGACACAGAGATAATAAATATGTATATATCGTTTCACTAAAACGCATCAAATAAGTGTGCAGACATTTTCTTCTTAGTCTAACATTGCAGACTGACAAAGCCCCACTTTGTTTTCTAATTGAACCATTATTTAACTAGGCAAGTCAGTTAACAACAAATTCTTATTTACAATGACGGTCTACCACGGCCAAACCCTGACGACGCTGGGCCAATTGTGCGCCGGCTCTATGGGACTCCCAAACACGGCCAGTTGTGATACAGCCTGGAATCGAACCAGGATCTGTAGTGACGCCTCCAGCACTTGAGATGCAGGGCCTTAAGACTGCCGCGCCACTCTGGAGCCCCGCGATGGGAGAGATCCTAACGGGGCATTGAAGAAGCACTGAAGCGAGACGAGCTCACGTGCAGACGACAGGGTTGAAAAGGTGTGGGTGTGCATGTGTTCGATCTGAGACAGCTCTCTGGAGGTGCTAAGGAGTTCAGCTGACACGGAACCACAATCAAGAACTCCACGATCAGAGAACCGACCAAACATCCCTTTTCAGTCAACAAAAACAAATCCTATGTCGTTAGCTCTCCAAGGCCGCCTCCGAAATGGCACCCTATTGCCTTTGGGCCCTGATCTAAAGTAGTGCACTATATAGGGAATAGGGAGCCATTTGGAACGTCCCCTAAAAAAAAAAACACACACAAAAGTATAGAAACACAATCACTCAGGCATATAGAGTGGACCCATGAGATTGCAGTCAATTTGCTGCAGTCAGAGTTCTTTTCATCCCCAGTTCCAGTAATTTCATTTCTATGCTGCCAACAACTTTACAACAACCTGTGTGTTTTCTAAGTCAATATCCGAACAAACATATTGGGGCACAAGGTAACAGATTTGCTACTTGTTTTATGTACTTTTCGCCGCCACGTGCATGTCAAGAGTTGTTGAGTTGTTTGATTCTAGCTCTAAGATGAAAGTTATTAGCAGCATTACAAGCAGACGCAGGCTTGATGATCAGCTCTGGAGGCAGTTCCAAGACGGCATCCTTAGGAGAACACTGTTGGCGACTAGATATGAAGTTAGCATATCAAAATGGCACCGGAGGGCAACGCTTTAAAACACCCCTTAGATTCGCTGTGAAAATCTATTACATTTGCAGTGCTCCTGTTCCACCATCGTTAAACGACTGACTGGAAAAGTAAAACTGTCATGAACTGAGCTGCGCTGCGCTTATGTACATGTAAGCAAATGGATAAGATGTTCGTTTTGCTCTGTAATGATGAAATAAAAAAAATCCCCTGTCTGGAGGGGGAAGGGAAGTGGGGTGAGGGAGTTCGTGTGTGTGTGTATATATTTCTGTGCTTAAGCGTCAATGTGCTGCTCGCATTGCATGCGTTTGTATTTGTGCGTGTGTTTCCCCTCACCTAGTTGAGAGGCTGAGAGCAGGCTTTGGCTGGACCTCCTCCTCCTCCCGGGCCCCGTGGCCCCAGGCGTCACAGACAGGCGCACCCGTTGGTGTGGTGGGGGAAGGGGCCCACTCCGCTGGGCTAGCCCTGACCCAGGACCTGGCTCTGCTGCTGGGGACTCCGGGCATGCCTGTGGGTAGACCCACTCTCCTGGGCTGGCCTGTTCCTGGGTCTGGTGATGGAGGCTCCGGGGGGCTTGGGGGCTCTGGGGTGTCTGGAGGGCCTGGGCATGCCTGTGGCAGGCCCTTTCCCGGGGGTTAGGGGGAGGCGGTGTGAGGGGCAGGGGCTTCACCTCAGGGGCGTGCAGGGCGCAGGGGAAGTCAAAGCGGGGCTGGGGTAGGGGCTCCAAGCTGGAGAAGGTTATAAGGTCATCCACCACAGGGGGATCCGAGGAGGGGACTTTGGGGGCCGTGATGTTGACCTCCTGTGGGGGGTGGTGGTGGGGGTTAGTCCGGGGGCACCCTGGGGGATGGATGTGTGGCGCGTCCAAGTGTCGTCCCAGGGCCCACGGAGGCTAGGAGAGAGCCTCCTCCCAGTAGGGCCCGGTGGGTGCTCCTCCAGCAGGCCTCCCAGGGAGCGGTGCTCGGGCCTTGGGGAACCGGCGGGGAACTCCCCTCCAGCCCCCTCCTCACTGCCCGAGAATCCCCATGAGATAGAGAAGGCCTGGGGGCTCCTTCACTGCGGAGCCTGAGGAGATGGAGAGGAGAGCGAGAAAAAGGTAGAGAGAGGGAGATGGAGAGGTGGAGGGAGGGAGAGAGCGCGTGAGAGAGAGATTGAGAGCGATAGGGAAAGAGATGGTGGTAGCCGAGAGGAGAAAGCGAGCGAGGTAGGTTGGTCAGCTCATGAATACAGAATACTAATTTAGAATTTACAATTAGCTGTGACCCACTTAGTTAGGCTAGAGGTGGTGTGTGTGCATGTGAATATGGTAGTGATGAAGAGCATACCGTTTTGGGCAGGCTGTGGCGTGGAGGGTCTGTACTCCTCAAAGTCATCCTTGGAGTCTCCGTTCTCATTGCTGTCCATATCCAGGAGTTTGGCTCTCATTGAAAGACTGGAACACACACACAATGACTTCAAAATACACTCGTTCTGCTTTAGCTGATATGGTAAAAAAATACAAATCCATATATGGCCCTGTGTATGGAGGGGTGTGAGGGAGAGGTGAGAGGGTTACACAACCTGCTCTCCTGGGGGCTTAAGCGAAGGACTTTGGGGCTCTTGGGACTCTTTGGGCTCTGGGGCCTCCAGTGAGGGCCCAGCCGGTCCCCATTAGCCTGCTTGTTGTGTGGAGGGCCCTCCAGGGGCCACATAGAGCTCAGACCAAATGCCCTGTTGTTCTCACTGGGGCTCACTGGAGAGGAGGAGAGAGAGAGCATTCATAAAATAAAAACACTACATGAACACACACAATACATTTCATTTCAAGACCACCTCTGGTACAAGCACCATGACATAGGTTGGTGACACACAACAATCAAACAGAGTGGAACAACTGGTTCTTATACAACACATTGCTGGGATATGTGTGTGCCGTGCACCAGAACAGGGTGATGTGCTCCGAGGCTCAAGCCAAGATTTCACATGTCACTGGAACAGTGTGGAACAGCGGAGGCAAGTACAAGGGGGGAGAAACAGAGAATGGGGGGGAACAAAGAGAGCAAAAACAGAAGTAAGACTCCACCTGGTGCTGACACACTTACAGCAGACTTTCTAACCCCCTTTGGGGCTAAGCGACGCTAACTCTGTGTGAGCGTTACGCTAGTGTTAAACAAACACTGCATGATTCTCAACAGCTCTCGCAGCGTCGTCACCACAACAGCCATGCCATCCCAGAGGAGTTTTCCGACTCGGAGACGCAGTGCTATCAAGTTCGTGTCCAGGCACGACATGTCAGAAACCTCTGCGGAGCGACAGCTGTGAGAAGACGCTAAGACGCTAGCAAGATGCTAAAGCGCTAACACATTTTCCCTTACGGCCCCTGGTTCAATGAGCCATCGTCTGCTTTTGACATTACTAGCACAGATGTTTGCTAAATAAGGAAATAGATTTCAAATGACAGCCGCACTCGCAAGCCGTGAAAATTACCATTAGGCAGACACGTTACTACCGAGCCATGAACTCAACCCACTTTTTAATGCATAAATGAATCAAACAGATGGTTTTTGATGCTGCTAAACCAATCAAATAATTCATATAAATTAAATTGTGCTCTTAAACTCAACCGCAGCGGTTAGGCCTACTTTATGGGGAATTTTGGGAAAAACCCTTTCAGTCTGTTGCGACGCAGCACATTCCTGTAGACATGTGTGATCTATGGGGAGAATTCCCCCACTAAGGGGAAAACAGTCATTCGCATGTGTCTTTAGCGCCGACTCCAGAACAGTGCTCTTACTCAAATGCGACACAGCCTCACCTCGGGCCAATTCATTCTGGCTGGTATCCAATTCAGTAAAAAGGCATTGAATGTGGAACAGGACATGCATGTAAAAATGCTGACATTAAAACACATGGAGGAAGGACTCCCTATCTGGTAGAAAGAGGACATTGCAGACATAGAACTTGAAGGCTAAAGCAAATACTCTGCTGATCCCTTATTAAAACAAAGTCGGATAATATTTGGACTGGGACAGCCATTGTTGAGAGAGAA